>NW_010238058.1:0-4583 GCF_000690775.1 Eurypyga helias | reverse complement strand
CCCCTCCGTCCTGGGACAGCCTGGGAAGAGTGGGGGGCTGCTGTCCCCACAGGGCATTGCCCCATCCATCTGTCCTGGGCTGGCTCAGGGAAGGGAGACCCCCACCCTGGTGAGGTGTTGCTTGTCCCCACCAGGTCTTGGGGTGGCTGGGGATGGTGTCCCCACAGGGCTGGTCCTGGACCTGCTGTCCCAGTGGGATGCTGCCCGTCCCCAGCAGGTCCTGGGGATGGCATCCTGCCCGCTGCCCTGCCGGGGTGCTCTCTTCCCCACCTGGGTCCCAGGACAGCACAGGGAGGGGTGGCTCACCCAGTGGGTGCTGCTGCTGCTGCCACATGCTCCTGGTCCTGCCGGGTACCGTGAAGACCCCCCTCGCAGCCGGTCTGCGCGTGCTGGGCAGCAGGCTCTCCAGGACGGCTGCTGGGCCTTGGGTACCAGCGTGACATTCCGCCTGTCCCTGCGGCCTCAATAACGCACCAGGGTTAGCCCGTGGGGATTGTGGGAATACAGACAAATCGGGAAGGAGCGATGGGCCTGGAGGGGGTTTCAGCTGAGCCACCGTTTCCCTCATTTAGAAGAAACCCTTTTTTTTTTTTTTCCCCACGAATGGGAAGCTGGGGGTTTCCCGGACGCCTCCATCGCTGCGGGCTGTGGGGACAGCGCACGGGGACACCCTGCAACTTCCGTGGTGGGGAAGAATGAACCACCAACGGTCACTTCTTCCCACTCGGGACGCGAAGGCAGGGCCGGGCGGAGTGACGTTGACTCACGATCCGTTGCTTAAACGAGGAGACGCGTGTCTGTCCGGAGGCAGCCCAGCCCAGCCCGGTGACCCCAGTTATCTGCGTGTTGCTTTCATTTTCTCTTCTCTTTCCCCTCAAGCGAGCGCTGCTGGGTTTCTGTTTGAGCAGCAGCCAAAGCTGCCTGGAAAAGGGCTTTGTTCGGGAAACTTAGAGAAGTGCTGCGGAGTTCAGCTGGAACTCGGCTCTGGTTGCGGTTCTGGGTAGCGAGAGCGAGAAGGGAAAGTCTGAGCTAGCAGTGGATGGAAAGCTGGGTGGGAGGGTTGTGAAGATCTAATCAGAGCCTCCTAATAGCCTTCCTATGCAAATCGGGTAACCTGGCTCAGGTTGCCGTTTCCCGGCCTCCGCCGCTGTCTAAGGGCTTGTTCCTTCCCTGCGCGTTCACAGCCAACAGCCGCTTTACTCCTCTCGGAACCAAAATCCGGTGCTAGACCTTGATGTGTGGTGGTGCCGGGGCTGAGGTCAGGGAGGTGGCGGAGGTGGTGCTGCCCATCGAGCAGTACCGGAGGGAATGCCCCTGCTCTTCGCCAGTGGGTTAAAGCCAGCTCCTTCTTACGGTGGTCCCTATCCGTATAAGAAGGTGTAAACGCAGCAGCTCACCCCTGGCTGGCTGTTCCAAAGGATCCAGCGCCAGCATGGCCCGGAGAGCGTTGCCCCTTCGACAGTAACCCAGCCTGAGTCTGATCCGACGTTGCTTCGGGGGGTTCGGGCAGCCCAGTGTCCCGCACGGCGCTCCGTGTGCGCAAAAGCCCCCTCCCCGCTGAGCCCGAGAGCCAGGCCATGTGCACGGCATCCTCCCGGCTGCCCGGCAGAAGCAAGAACGGTTGGACTGGATGATCTCTAAGGTCTTTTCCAACCTAGTGATTCTATGATTCTATGATTCTAAGAACCGACCCGGCGGCTGTCGGAGCTCTGGACCGGGGCCGCTAGTGCGCCTGTAGCACCGGAACAAAGGCTGTGGGAATCGGCCTTCCGGCAGGGAGGGGAATTCATCACCCTGTTCATTCTTCCCAGCGAGCTGGTGTCGTGTGTCTGTGGAGGCAGGGTATGAATTATTTACAGCGGGCTTTCCCACCGTAGTAGAGCCGGCGTGCGGAGCGGGAGCGTCAGCGATGCTCGGCACTGGGTGTCGCCCACCGCCGAGGGGCTGCTGGGCGACGGCGGACAAAGCCCTGGGCGTGTGGCACGCAGCATCCTGTGCCTTCCACGCGTACCGCAGTCTGTTGTAAATGGGAGAGCCTGACTGTGCTGCCGGGGAGGAGGAGGAGGACCAGCGCAGCCCCGATGCGTGTTGCCATGGAAACAGTGGTCAATTGATGCGCCATCAGTCGCAATACAAATCATTTTCTCTGTTTGCAGCTTTTTTTCTTTTTCCCTGCCGCGCTCAGGTGGCCTTGCTGCCTGGTGCTTGTCACGCTGTGTCTCTCCCAGGAGCTTGAGGGGGACAATGGAACCTGCACGGACACGGAGCCGTGTAGGCTGAGCTCGGTGAATGAGGCTGGAGGCCGCTGGCTCCTGCAGAGCAAGTCAGCGTTCCCCTTTTCTGCTGGGGTTGAGCCTGGCTGGTTAACGCAGCGAGGGGTCAGGTGAACGGGGGCACGCGTTGGCCACCCAGATCCTGCGCTGGCTAATCCTGGCCCATCAACAGCCTCGTTGACCTGGAATTCAGAGAGGTGTTGCTCCTTTCCCTGATGGACAGCCACATGGTTTGTGTCCCCGCAGCCAAAGACATCTTCATGACATTTCTCACTTCAGCTGTAGGAATAGAATGTAAATGGTGATGGCTTTAACTTCTTCCAGGATTTGCTCTGGGGGGCAGCGAGCGAGGGGTTAAGTTGGAGTGGGGTGCCCTTAATACACAGCACTGAGCTTTCCTCACGCGCTGTCGTGGTTTGAAATAGCAGTGTCACAGCACAGCTGGCCAGATGTGTCTCCTCTTCGGCTGTGTGGTAGCGGCAGGGTCGGGATGCTCAGCAGGGTCTTCTCTAGCCAAGAGGAGTCGGAGTCAACGTGGTTCTCGTTCGTCCCTCCAACCCCCCCAGCCTGTCGGTATCCCACCTCTCCGAGGTTGGCGTCGCGCGCAGCCCCGCAGTCGTGTCTCCGGGCCCTGCGCTCGGCGCGGGGATGTTGTTTCTTTGGCGATCATGTCGTACCCTGGCAGGATGAAGTTGCTCAAACTCCCACGGGATATGAATCATTGTGGTATGACACATTCGGCGGTTCTCACGCTGCTGCCTCTGCGGAGAGGCGATACAACTCCAGCTACACAAACTCTAAATATAAACCCCTCAATAGGAGCGATTCTCCTCAGACCGGTAACGAAAATGCCAAGGGCCATCGACAACACCCCCCTCTGCCGTACTGGTGTTGTGGGACTGGAAGGCGCTGCGGGGACGGCTCGGTTCAGCCCCTGCCCGTGGAGAGCAGGTGTCACCCTAGATGGCTGTAAGTCAGCTTCCCTGTGCCGCTTAGGCTCCTGCCGGCACGGCACAGCACGCTTCCTTCCGGAAGCGCCACGCGCCGGCGGGAAGAGTGAGCTGGCTGGACCTGGCCTCCCCGTCGTGCGTGTTCGGGTGGGTTTGCTCAGGTTTTGGCTTACTTTGGGGGCAGAGCATTGTTCTTTGCTGCTCTTGAATTCTGTGGAGGTTGACAAGTGTGTCTCCTTCGGATTGCCGCACGTGGAAAACCCTCTTCTTCCGTGATTTTTAGAATCATCCCGTTGAGTGAAGTCCCCAGGACAAGCTCAGCTTTCCTGGACTCCTCTGGGCTGTGTAACATCCCCCCATCTGCCTTTCCGAAGGGTCTGGGGTATGTGCTTAGCCCCAGGTGCCTGGGAAGGGCAGCGGGAGGCTGTCCTGGGAGCCCGAATCGGCAGGAGCAGCAGGGAGTTGGCTGGGCACGCAGGGCAGGACAAGGCCCTGTGAATTGGCGGTGAGGGCTGCCGGCAGTTCTGGAGGAGAGGATTCAGTACTGTCTGGAGAAAAGTGTCTGCCCCGAGTAACCCAATCAGCACTACTTAATTTCAGGCCCTGCGGTGCACGCCGCAGGGCTGGGGGGAGCAGGAGCGTGTCTAGTGTGCGGGCTGCCGTATAATAAGGTGAAAACTGGGGCGCGGTGGGCTCCCTGCCCTGCAGGGCGATGTCGCTGCCGGCTCCCGGGGCCTCTTCCAGCAGAGCCAGGCAGGCAGAGCCTCCCACGTGGAGTGAGAAGGATCCCTAGGCTGGGTACCTTCGTCCTTTACCAACTCCGTGTCTTCCTCCCGCAGGTACGCGGTCATTGCCTACGGCTGTGCCAGCTGCCCCAAGCTGACGTGCGAGCGGGACGGCTGCCAGACGGAGTTCTGCTACCACTGCAAGCAGATATGGCACCCCAACCAGACCTGCGACATGGCCCGGCAGCAGCGGGCACAGGCGCTCCGCGTTCGGACCAAGCACACCTCGGGCCTCAGCTACGGGCAGGAATCCGGGCCGGGTACGCATCACGCAGGGTTTTTTTTGGTTACTCAGTGCTGCCTTTATGCCTGGGAGGCTGAGAAAGAGCACCCTTTTTCCCTCCCGTGGATGCAGGGGGTGTTAGTGCCCCCAGGGAAGGTGTGTGGCACAGCTGAGTTTCCTGGCAGCCACGGGGAGAGGAGCTGGGATGCTCAGAGCCGTTTCCCTTCTCGTGTGTTAGAACCAACCCGTCAGGCTCCTTCCTGGTTGCCAACCAGATCGGTGGGTACCGATGTGCTTTGGGCCCTCGGCGTCACGGCAGCTCCGCCCCTCCGCCCCCCCCGGGGTTGTGGCT
>NW_010238057.1:893-2863 GCF_000690775.1 Eurypyga helias | reverse complement strand
CTGTCCACCATGCGCTCGGCGCAGACCTTCTCCTCCGCCCTCGCCGAGATGCAGAAGTTCTACGGCATCGCCGTCACCGGCATCCTGGATGAGGAGACCAAGGCGTGAGTGTCCTCTTGCCTTGGCCGAAGGCAGCTCCGCGTTCCCGCTCTTCGGCTCTGCCCGCACCTGGAAAGGCGGGTGCTGTCTCCCACGGGAGTTGCGTCTCCCCCTTTTGGGGGCTGCACCCCTGCAGCCAGGACAGCGCCCTCGGCTGCTGTGACCCCTCGGGGACCTTGGCCGCGGTGGGCTGAGCCCTGGCTCCGTGCCCTCCCGGCAGGTGGATGAAACGTCCCCGCTGCGGAGTCCCGGACCAGTTTGGGGCGCGGATGAAGTCCAACATGCGGCGGAAGCGGTACGCGCTGACGGGGCGGCGCTGGAGCCAGAGCCATCTTACCTTCAGGTACCCGACATCTCCGGGGCTTCCCACCCTCTCTCCCACGGAGAGCCAGGGACCCCCTCGGGGAGCAAGCGCTGTCCTGGGTCACCCCCAGTGAGCTCTGTACTCCCCAGCATCCAAAACTACACGGAGAAGCTGGGTCGATACCACTCGTACGAGGCCGTTCGCCGAGCTTTCCGGGTGTGGGAGCAAGCCACGCCGCTGGTTTTCCGGGAGGTGCCCTACGAGGACATCCGGCAGAAGCGGAAGAAGGAGGCCGACATCATGGTGCTCTTCGCCTCCGGCTTCCACGGAGACAGCTCCCCCTTCGACGGCGTCGGCGGGTTTTTGGCTCACGCCTATTTTCCCGGTCCTGGCATGGGGGGGGACACGCATTTCGACTCAGATGAGCCCTGGACGCTGGAGAACGCGGATGTGTCTGGTGAGTTGAGGGCCAAGGAGGAGGAGAAGGCAACCGGAGCCTGGTGGTCCCCTGGGTTTGAGGGGGAGGGTGGCAGGGAGAGCAGCGTTGGGGCCCAGGACCCACCCCCTGCGTCGTGCCTCCCCACCCCGTCTCGCTGAGGGTGCCTTTCCCTGCAGGGAACAACCTTTTCTTGGTGGCCGTGCACGAGCTGGGGCACTCGCTGGGCTTGGAGCACTCCAGCAACCCCAGCGCTATCATGGCTCCCTTCTACCAGTGGATGGACACGGAGAACTTCCAGCTGCCCGAGGATGACCTCAAGGGCATCCAGCAGCTGTACGGTGAGGAGCTGGGGGTGGGGGATCAGCCCAGAGGTGGGGTGCTGGGCACGTGCGTGGGGAAACTGAGGCACGTGCGCTGCTGCTCAGCATCACCCCATCCCTTCTCTCACCTGCCCCGTCCAGGTACCGTGGATGGGCACCCTCAGCCCACCAAGCCTTTGCCCACCGTGACACCCCGGAGACCTGGCAGGCCAGACCAGAGACCCCCTAAACCACCTCCCCCGGGGAAACCCGAGCGACCCCCCAAACCTGGCAGCCCAGACCGACCTGACCAGTACGGCCCTGACATCTGCGACGGGAACTTCGACACGGTGGCGGTGCTGCGTGGGGAGATGTTTGTGTTCAAGGTACCTGCCAAGACCCCCTCCTTCCCCTTCCCTGGGCATGTGGTGTGTCCCTGGGTGAGAGGACCCCCTGGAACTGGGGCTCTGTCCCCCCCATCCTCAGTCAACGCCCCGTTTCCCACCAGGGCCGGTGGTTCTGGAGGGTCCGGCACAACCGGGTGCTGGACAACTACCCCATGCCCATTGGGCACTTCTGGCGGGGCCTCCCCGGGGACATCGACGCCGCCTACGAGAGGCATGACGGGAGGTTCGTCTTCTTTAAAGGTGAGCAGGGAAGCTGGGTGGGAGGGCCAAGGCGGTGCGGGGACCCCAGTGCCCCCTCCCGAGGTGCTGGGAGCTGGTTGGCTTCATCCCACCCTGATCCCGCTCTGCAGCCGGAGTCGCTGCCTGATTCCCACAGGGACGGCGTGGCTGTACCCCAGTCCCTGTCGTCATGTGTCCCTTCT
>NW_010238057.1:567-846 GCF_000690775.1 Eurypyga helias | reverse complement strand
CCGAGAGGCCAACCTGGAGCCCGGGTACCCACAGCCCCTCGTCACCTACGGGCAGGGCATCCCCTACGACGGCATCGACACGGCCGTCTGGTGGGAACCCACGGGCCACACCTTCTTCTTCCGTGGGGACAGGTGAGTGGTTCTGGGGTCCTATTCCCTTTCCCCTGGCTGGGATGGGCATGCCAGGCGGTGGAGCCCCCCCGTGCTCCTCCCCTGCTCACCACCTCCCTCCCTCCCCCAGATACTGGCGCTTTAACGAGGACACCCGCTCAGTGGACC
>NW_010238057.1:0-240 GCF_000690775.1 Eurypyga helias | reverse complement strand
CCCGCTGCCCTGGGCACATGCAGGGGTGGCCAGGTTGTGGGGTGCCCAGTTTTTGGGGTGCCCTGTGCCTGCCCACTGACACCTCACCTCCGTCTTCTCCCCCCACAGCCTCCACCTACTTCTACAGAGGCACAAAGTACTGGAAATTTGACAACGAGCGACTCAAGACGGAGCCGGGTTATCCCAAATCCATCTTACGGGACTTCATGGGCTGTCACACGGAGCTGGTCCCGGACCCCC
>NW_010238056.1:2279-6649 GCF_000690775.1 Eurypyga helias | reverse complement strand
GGGGGTGGTGGGGATGTGCGTGAAACGTTTAGGGTTTGCTTGTCTTTGTAGCCGCCTTTTTCTCCATTAAGAAAGGAGAACTTGAATCCCATTCCCAGGCTTTTCTCCTTGTCTTCAGGACCGTCAGACTTCTCATAAAACAGCGAAAGGTGGCAACGCTAAATTTTTGGCCGTGCCTTTGGTGTTCCAGGCGCTGTGAAGCAACCCTGACACTACCTCCTTGTCTGCGTGACTGATGTCGCGCTGTTCCCGAGCGGCACTGAGAAAGGACTTCACGTTTTGGGGTCATCGGTCTGGTACCTTCCGGTTCTGTATTCAGTACAACCTTTTTACCAAAAGGACAGTAAAGAGGGTTTGGGTTTTGGGTGGGGTTTTTTTCCCCCTCTGTCAAGCAGGGTGATTTCTGAAGGGAAGCAAAAACGTCATACACAGGCCCTGACTGAGAAATCGGAGACCAATGCAGTGGCAGCACCCACGTAAAGAAAGTGAAAAGAAGGCTGCTGATGGCTGTGCCCTAGCCAGTGCGAAACCACGCAGTGTGTTACTACTTCAAGCAGGCAGGACGTTGGTAGGGGTACATACGAGCCCGTGGCATTTGGTTGTACTTTCACATCCATTAGAGCAAATCCAGGGGCTTTTTTGGTTGAATGTGTGGATTAATACTGGTGGAAGAGGAGAATCCTTTCTTTCTTCCTCTTTTCGCTCCCCAGAGAGGTCTATATCCTGAGTTCTAGGCCTGCGTTCTACCAAATGTGCGAAAGCAAAGCTTTTGCAAGACAAATTCTGCCCTTGAAGAAACAAGGTTTGCTGAAGGTTTTTATGGAATTTTCAAATCAAAAGTGCTATCTGGACCATCTCTCAGGCTTGTGACTATGAGTGCTGGTGTTGCTGCTCCTGCCTTACGTTTTCATTTTTACACAGATGCAAGTAGTGGAGCAGTGTGAATTGCACCAGCGTAACAGTTCCTTCAGCCACATACACTTTAGTTGGATGGTCATACAAAAAGAAGCGACGGAATAACATTTTGATTTTGTACTGGGTATGTGTGGCAGGGTTTTGGTAGTGGAGGAGGGACTACAGGCATGGCTCCTGTGAGAAGCTGCTAGAATCTTCCCCAGCTCCAAGTCAGACCCACCTTTGACCCTGGCCAAGCCAATCAGCAACCGTGGTAGCACCCCTATGATAACGTATTTAAGAGGGGAAAAAACCCAAACTGCTGTGGAACCTTCAGCGAAGAGAGGAGCGGGATGAGAGAGACACCCAGGTCAGTTAGGAAAGGTGGGGAGGAGGTGACAAGAACAGAGGTTCCCCTGCTGCCGGTGGTGAGAGGGCAGGCTGTGCCCTGCAGCCATGGGGGGTCACGGGGCAGTAGAGATCCCCCTGCAGCCCCGGGGGGACCCCACGCCAGAGAAGGCAGATGCACCTGAAAAAGCCCGTGACTGTGGGAACTTTGTGCTGGAGCAGGCTGCTCCTGGAGGACCACACACTTGTGGAAGGGACCGGCACTGGAGCAGTTAGAGAAAACTGCAGCCTGTGTGAAAGACTATCATTGGAGAAATTCACGGAGGACTGTCTCCCATGGGGGGGACCCCATGCTGGAGCAGGGGCAAAGTGAGAGGATCCCTCTCCCAAAGAGGAAGAAGCAGCAGTGCCAGTGTGTGATGGACTGACCACAACGCCCATTCCCCATCCCCCTGTGCTGCTGGAGGGGAGGGGGTGGAGAAATTGGGACCAGGGCTGAGACTGGGAAGAAGGGCGAGATGGGGGAAGATGTTAATATTTGCTTATAGTTCTCATTATCCTACTCTGATTTGGTTGGTAACAAATTGAATTGATTTTTTTTTTTCACCTGACTCGAGTCTGCTTTGCCAATGACCACAACAGGTGAGTGATCCCTCCCTGCCCTTGACTCGACCCACGAGCCTTTCCTTATATTTTCTCCTCACCATTGTACTGGAGGGGAGGAGTGGGCGAGTGGCCGCACGGTGCTGAGTTGCTGGCTGGGCCTAAACCACATCAGATTTGGAAAAAATCTGCTTTAAAAAGCCTGACATGTATTCACATTAAATTCACTGGTGAAGATGCAAAGGAAAAGAACACGCAGAACAGAATTACGTGTTCAGGGGGGCAGGGACTCAGAAGGTGTCCAATCCAAACTCCTGCTCCAGGCAGGGTCAGCTAAGAGATGAGACGCTGTTGCTCAGCTCAACCTATCCTGTTCTCTCATGCACGGTACTTATAGAGCACTTCTAACAGTGCTGCCATTGGTCGTAGTTTTGAATGGTGTGATCCAGGTTCTTCCTTACCTTGCTTACGCTAGTTTTATACTTCTGGGAGTGGATGCGGTGTGTAAGGGAGAGGAGAAAGCAGCACTGTGGAATCAAAATGCACCTTAAAGCAAAAACTGTTCTTTGTGCTGGTCACTGAATTGTATTTTAAAGACTGTAAATGTTTTGTTATAACTACACCTTAAAAGTTACCCTGTGTTTTACATTTCATTCTTCATTTCCTCTTTCTGTTACCGCGTACAATCAGATGGAAATACCAAGAGTTATCCTCTGAGAGCCAAAATAGTACGGGTAGATGTTTTGCTGTAGAGTAGGATTCATAGAATAAGATCAAGTGCAACTTCTGTTGAGTTCCTTAAATAAAGGGTTAAAAATCATGGGAAATACAGAGTGAAGCATATCTTGCAGAAACATGCAGTTAGAACTGATTTCATCTCCTTCCACAGAAAACAGTGAAGAAACAAAAAAAACTGTAGGTTGGACGCCATAGCAGAGGTTTAAAAGTTTAACTCCTGGGAGCCACTGGGATGGTTGAGGAGATGTAGCTGGAAAGCTGAATGAACAGGAAGTGGAAATTGTGTGATTTTCACAATACTGGAATTAGTCATTTATAATAAAATATTGCCCTCTCCCCTATACAGTCTCAAATGAAGGGTTTTTTTATTGAAAACCAAGGAGAACCTGATTTTCAGTTGCTTATGCTTATTCCCATAAAAATTAGGCTTAATCAAAGTTGTACCCAGGTGAATTTGAGAGGGTTTTAGGCCTCGCTGCTCAAAACCTTTGTGTACAAGAGATACAGAGGCAGGCTCTGTGCTGCAAGACATGCAGGCCAGAGGAAGTGGGGAGGCAGAGCAGGTTAAACCACCTCGATACTCCACCAGCAGCAACCTCTCTGGTAAAAAGCGGCCCCAGTAGAGCTCTACAGGCCCAGGCTGGTTGACTGTGCTGCCGGAGGCCTCCCTGGCCCACCTCCCAGCCTGATGCTGCGCCCGGAGCAGGTGGCCGAGCCCTGCGCTGGTGTCAGTCCCTGCAGAGCAGCTCCCTTCCTACCAGGGGCTCTGTCGGCATTTCCCTGGCACCTCCATGTCTTGCCATAAAGTACAGACTTTGGTCTGTAGGGGAGGCTATAAGGAAGAGGGCTGTAGAAGTGAATAAATCAAATACATAAATTAATAAAACAGGTCTTGGCTGTGAGAAAGCGGCACAGAAAACTGGGGGGACACCAAGCCCTGAGTGGATGTATCACAGTTTCATCTCGCTGATGCCATGGATGCTGCTAAGGCAGGTGCATGCTTTCTCAGGGACAGGTAGGGGACAAGGGGTTTTACCTCCCAGGAGGAAAGGATTTCCTGCTGTAGGAATAGTGGAGGAGAGGAAAGCGCTGGAGCAGAGACAGGATAAGGGAGGAAAAGTGCTGGAGAATCGAGTTGCTGCCACTAGGAAATGGGGGAAGTTTCTGTATACTCCCCCTCTCTGTCTTGAGCAGGAGCTGCTACCCTGAACCCATCCACCCTTCCCGACAGAGAGGTGCTTGAAAATCCATTCAACAAATTCACAGTTCTAAAAACTGGTAGAGGCTCAAACTGTGGAAAATAAGGCACCATATTTTTACAATTAAAAATGCCACTACACGATGATAGCTAAGGTTTATGAGGGGACATGGATCAGGACTTGGTGGCCATACGTGTCGGACAAACGCAAGGTGTTTCCAGAAGGCAGAGGGAAAAGTGGACAAAAAAACTTTATCCTTGAAGGTGAGAACACCCAGTTCCCTCTAACTTAACAGAGCAAATTCGGCAAGGCCTCTTTAGATAGAACAGATCTTCATCTGTTCTGTGAAAATACAAGGATGAATGTTGTGAAATTAGAGTACAAGTTTCATGCTGAAAGAACAACATTTTAAAGGAACAGAGACATGGCTTTGTGTAGCCGTTTAACTCTTGAAACTGACTTAGTACAACCTTCCTCATAGTGCTGAATTTCATTTCATAGAATCACAGAATGGTTTGGGTTGGAAGGGACGTTAAAGATCATCCATTTCCAACCCCCCTGCCATGGGCAGGGACCCCCTCCACTCGA
>NW_010238056.1:544-2100 GCF_000690775.1 Eurypyga helias | reverse complement strand
AAAAATCCCCCCCCCAGCTTCCTTGTAGCCACTTCAGGTACTGGAAGGTTGCAATAAGGTCTACCCGGAGCCTTCTCTTCTCCAAGCTGACGCGCCTTTCACCACCCTCCCTTGAATTGTTACATTACGAGATCAAAAAGGCAGTCATTTTTGTGGCATAAAATATTCAGAACCTCATCAGTCCTCCAAGTTTTCTT
This sequence comes from Eurypyga helias, assembly GCF_000690775.1. NCBI lineage: Eukaryota > Metazoa > Chordata > Aves > Eurypygiformes > Eurypygidae > Eurypyga > Eurypyga helias. The sequence continues at coordinate 1,903 of NW_010238056.1, read as the reverse complement.
TGACTCTTTATGGGTCAATTTGTACTGTATGTAATGTCAGGGCGATGGGGCTACTTGGTCACTACTACTGCAAATTAGTTTGTGGGGTGGAAAAACAACAGATATGGTGGTAAGTTCTGGGTTTTGCTTTTAAATTGGGAATGTGGGTGAGGCAAAGGAGTGCATGTGAGAGAAATTTCAGTTCTAAACCTGCACTAAACTCTCTCCAAGGCCTTGCTCAAATCACTTGGTGGAAGACACCATGATTTTCAGTCATATCAACTAGTATCTTACTGTGCAAGTATTCCCACCAAAAGCAGTGGAACTAACCAGGGACTAAGGCAGTATTCAATGTGAATGAAGATGATAGAACAGGCTCTTCACCTCTCTGCTGCTGTTTCCCTATTTATAAAATGAGGATAATAAAACTTCCCAAGTGTTCTGGGTGTTGTAAGGATACATTAGCTCATGATAGCAAATCACTTTGAAGACAAACACAAATGCTATACAAATACGAAGTGCAGGACTATATTCACAGTTCAGGGACATGTGCCAAAATAACATCTTTGAGTGGGGAGAGGGCTTTTGCAAGCATTAGGCTGCAATGACACAGATGTCTACAGTATTGGCAACACCCTAAGAGTTCAGCAAGCTCCCTACCCTGGACTTCAGGAGAGGAGACTTTGGTCTCTTCAGGGAACTGATTGGCAGCATTCCATAGGATGAAGCCCTGGAGGGAAGAGGGGCCCAAGAAAGCTGGCAAGTATTCAAAGATCTTCTCCAAGCTCAGGAGCGATGCATCCCAATGAAGAGGAGGTTGGGTAAAAATGCCAGGAGGCCGACATGGACAAACAAGCAGCTCCTGGAGAAACTGAGGCACAAAAAGAAAGCCTACAGTGGGTAGAAGCAGGGACAGGTAGCCTAGGAGAATTACCGGGAAGTTGTCCATGAGGTCAGAGATCAGCTTAGGAAAGCCAAAGCCCTGACAGTATTGAACCTGGCCAGGGACATCAAGGCCAACAAGAAGGGCTTCTATAGGTACATAGGGGATAAAAAGATCAGGGAGAATGTGGGCGCTCGGTGGAAGGAAATGGGGGAGCTGGTTTCCCAGGATATGGAGAAGGCTGAGGTGCTCAATGATATTTTTTTTGCCTCCATCTTCACTGGCAAAGGCACAAGACATACCCCCTGAGTTGCAGAAGGCAAGAACAGCCCGTGGTTAGAGAGGATCACGTTTGGGACCACCTAAGGAATCTGAAGGTACACAAGTCCATGGGACCTAATGAAATACAACTATGGGTCCTGAAAGAACTGGCGGATGAAGTTGCTAAACCTCTGTCCATCATATTCGAGAAGGTGTGGCGGGCTGGGGGAGATTCC
>NW_010238056.1:0-278 GCF_000690775.1 Eurypyga helias | reverse complement strand
GGTTCACGACCCTGGTGGATAGAGGACAGGCAACTGATGTCATCTATCTGGACTTGTGCAAAGCCTTCAATGCTGTCCCACAAGACATCCTGGTCTCTATACTGGAGAGACATGGATTTGAGGGATGGACCACTCAGTGGATAAAGAACTGGATGGATGGTCATAGTCAGAGTTGTGGTCAATGGCTCAATGTCTGAGTGGAGATCGGTGATGAGCAGCGTTCCTCAGGGGTCAGTACTGGGGCTGGCACTGTTCATCTTTGTCAGTGACATGGATGA
>NW_010238055.1:19624-27989 GCF_000690775.1 Eurypyga helias | reverse complement strand
CCAAACCATTCTGGGATTCTAGGATCACCAAATATCCCAGGTTGGAAAGGACCTTGAGAGATCATCTGCTCCAACCTCTGGTGGGAAAGGGAGCCTGAATGAGATTTTCTAACCCTCTGTCCAGTTGTGTCTTGAAAACTGCCAGCAATGGTGTCTCTGCCACATCGCTGGGGAGGTTGTGTCTGTGAATGATTTTTGTGACCAAAAATTTTTTCTTATATCATGATGCAAATCATAACGTAAGTCTGTAGTGTTACGGACCTGTGGCTTGTCTAACCCTGCCTCTGCAATGGCAAAACCCTCAATATCTTCCTGTATAAGAAGAAGTTAGTATTTTCTGGTTTGGGGGAAAAGTCAGATTTTTAGAAAATGCGCATTTTGTAGTAGGAGCTTTGAATTCTTTGCCTTTTGTCCTGGAGAACAAACTTTCCTACCAGCTACGGTATGACACAGCCCTTACAGGGCACTGGGAGGGAAGGAACACGCAGGTTACTGCGTCAGCCTTCAGATCTCACTTTGGTAGACTCTGAATGTTTGCATTTGCTTTAGCAGCAGTTTAGATTTTCACTAGGTATTTTTGGGAATACCAACCCCTACTGCCAGATGACGTCAATAAATACAGCTTACTTCCACCTCATAAATCTGCATATTAATAAGTAGTGTATACCCCTGGTTTAAAATGATAATCATTACTCCAATGTAGCAATTTACAGCATGTGTGATACATGTGACTCTTCATTTATTATTGTCTAACTTTAGGCTTTGTAAAATGAATGTTTAGGAAAGCTGCGTACGTTAACCGTTCTTCTAATGAGGCTGCCCCGGTTGGTGGAAAGCAATTAAATGACGCTGCTAGGCAGAGATGGCAAAGATGGATCCAACTGTTCTGATAAGAATACTGATTAATTGGGCTACTTAGCTATAAACGTGTTGAAGCTTAGATGTTCCTCTCGCAGTCTTCATGGGACAGGTGCCTTAACTTTCAAGGCGTGATGAAGTGCACAGAATGCAGGCTGCCATGTGAAGCGGAATCTTAGATTCACGTGCACCTAAATTAGTTATTCACTAAATGAATATGGGACACATTTTGCCATGATTATGAATAATTAATGCAAAGCTGTAATGGCAACATCCGCCCAGTAATTCATCCCTTTTGCATGGTGATAGAACGTTTCAGGCTGCCTGGGTGGGGGAATATGAGGAGTAGAATCAATGGCAAACCCCACAAGCAGGAGGAGGGCCTGTGGATTGATGGCTTTGCAAGGAAACTGCTGGCTAATTGGCTAGGGGGTGCATCTGGGGGTGGTGGAGGCATTCTTACATAGGAAGAGGTGTATGTCATGTTGAGGGCTGTGAGGGCTGCAGCTGAAGCAGTTACCACTTCAAGGGAAGGGGGAAGAGTGGATGTGCCTGTGCTGTGAAAGTTAAGGTGCCTGAAGTCTGATTCTAACCCGTGTGGTATGTAACTGGCTGTGCATGTATCTGCTCAGTTTTGCCTCACCTGCTACATCGTCAGGGTGTAATATTCAGGTTCACAACTTCCATTAACCATTTGTGAAGAGTTAGACTGTTTTTCAGTTTTTAACGGAGCAAAGTCTCAGGTACTTGCTTTGTCCTTTACAACTGGTTTTGGCAGGGTGAGCCACGGATGGCAAAAGGGGGGAAGGGCACATTGGAGATGGAAATGGAGTGTCTTTTAAGGAGGAATTGGGATATCTCTGCATACTTTCAAGAAGGTGTCTGGGGGGCTGATTTGCACTGGGCAGTGGAGGCAGCAGGCTGGGAACAGGGAAAGGCCTGTGCTTAGCGAGGCCGGACGTGCTGCTGCCGCAGGAGTGTGCTGTGCCGGGGCCAGAGCCAGGGGCTGCACAGAGCCGCTCAGAGCCGGTGGCACGGTGCTCCCTGCCCACTGCTCTCACGGGCAGCTTGACTCTTTGACTTGGTTCTTATTGCTGGGGTTTTATGTCCACATGGCCTGAGCCAGACTAGCACTTCAATAAAAAGTAATGAGTTTTGGAGCGCAGTGTCAGACCTCGATCGAGCGCAGACCCTCCGTGTGCGCTTCCCTTGCTTTCCAGGCATTTCACACCTTGGCCGTGCTGTGCACAGGGCAGTGCTGTGGTGCTGACTGCTTTCCTCTCACTTTTGCTTTTTAGTGTCCCCTTTGTCACAAACTGCTTCTTATCCTGGTCCATGGGTAGGTCACAGAGGCTTTCTTGGTGTGTTTGTGTCGGCAGAAGTACACTGGCGAGGATTTCTGCCGGTGCCGTTCTGCACCACGGGCAGAACATCTCGCCGCTGATGTGGTTCAGAATGCTAACCAGACCCCCATGAAAGCACAGAAATGAAGCAGCTCCTCTTTCAAGAATCCACTCTAAGAAGTGAGGGAGGAACTATTAATGAAATTTGCTGTCCCTTTCCCTGACCTCCAGGATGGTCCAGGTGGGTTTGTTCCAGAGGCTTCCCAAACATCCTCAAATACAGTGTAAAATCGCAAATCTGTTCTGAAATCAAGGTGCTTATCTGCTTCTTCAGAATAATTCATAGATTGAGTTGTACCAGGCACTGACTTTGTTTTCTCAGAGTAAGAACTGAAGAAAAATAAGAAATTTTGTGTTGTTATTTTTCTTCATGTGAACGTCATGGAAATCATTAACACTCTGCTTGGATGATTCCCAACCTCCTTGTTAGCAGAACTTGGAAAAATATTTATAAAAGTTCACAACTGGTGAAGACTGAGTTCACAGATATGACTTGCATCATGGTCTGTGTTTTTTCTAGGAATTCTCCTTTTTCTTTGACAAGACCTTGCTTGCTTGTTTTACTTAATCCCTCCTGGCTTCCAATATTTGTGCTTTACTCATTCCAACATATTGGGCTTTTTTGCAACAGCTGCATTGAAGGGGTTTTTTTTTTAAGCCTTCTGCTCTGTTTTTCAGAACTGCTTATCTTCCTTTCCCCCTCTTTTATGTATTGAATTAGACAAACTCTGACTTCCTTTCTGACTAGGAAGAAAGATCTAAGACTTAGCAGGCACCAGATGGTGGCACTGGTCTTTCACATCTGACAAGTCTGAATCCTGCAGCGAAACATAAGAAGTTTTATGCAAGTGGTACTGCATACCATTTTAATTTTTTCCTTTCAAGCTGCATAGTTGGAATGGGGAAGGTGACATATTTCTATGCTTATCTTTACAGAGTGTCTAGAGAAGGTGAGATGTGTATCTAAGGGAGTAGAAAGGATAAGCCTTGGCAATATCTGAGCATCGCTAGTGCTGTTATTTTCTGTGTTTGTATCATGCCATTACATTTCAGCTGAAATGTGGGGCAGTATGGATGCCAGCTGAGCTGTGCCAGCTTATGCTAGATGAGGCTCTAGTTGTGATTTGTAAAATCAGATGTCTACCTTATACTCTCAATCTTTACTGAATCTTACTGTAGGTGTAGTTTTTAGTAGCTACTTTTTTTCTGAATGTAGCAGATATTAGCTCTCTGGTGATGTTATGGTTTCTTGCTTTATATTCCTGAAATCTCCACTCTGGTATTTTCAGAGTATGCTTAACAGGATTTTGTTTCTCTGCTTTAAGGAGGAATGGCTGAAGAAATCAGTATTTGAAAGGCAGAATGAAGTCTTGAATTCCATATGAAATATTTTGTTAGAGAAATACTGAAGACAGAAGAACGCCCTTCTTCCCTCTGCAGATTAATGCCTGCAGTCTGTGCTGTGACTCTCCCGTTTGGGCATGCGCTGTGCCAGGGAAAAGAGAGCACCTTCAGATGTGAAGGTGATGGGTGCAGGCTGAGAATGTAGGTGTAGGCTGATTATGAACAACAAACACAGAAGTGGCTAAACTCTTTGGTAGCATTGCCCTGTTTGAAAATGACCATCCATGCTCTCCCGTAATCTGCAGAGCAAACCTTTGTGCTGGGAAATGCAGCAGCACTCCCAGAGAGGCAGGCCGTGGGACCTGCAGCCTAGGGCTTCATCTGCAGGGGAAGTGGGCTCTGGACCTCTCAGCTGTCCTTCTGAGTGATGCTGCCAGCACACCTAGTCTTCAGGCAGCTAAGATCCTGATGACTGTAGCAAAAGCCAGGTGAATTGGAGAGGTTCAGACATGGTGCACTGTTCAAGCTCGTGAGAAGTTAACTGCCTTCCAAAGCCACCTGGTGGTGGTGGTTTTTTATATTGTATCTTGAATAAAGCCATAGTGAATGTTTTAGAGTCACCAAGGTCTCTACACTGTAATACGTTCCTTGGTTACTGAAAGAAAAACCAGATGAAATGCAGCTGGCTTCGCATAGCATGCAGTCTTTCCTCATGCATCTTTGGGGGAGTTAGACATCCTACCTGTGCAAGGTTTAGTCCACATCTGACTTGCCACAGCTCTAGTGCATGGTTCAGTTTTATAATAAAACGTGGCCCACAGTCTGAAATCAGTTGGAGATTTCTCACGCTGAATTACTGGGCTGAGTTTATACCTTTGTTCTTTGTGTTAAAATCAAGCTCCTTTTTCTAGTCAGAAAAAACTAGAAAACCTCCTGTTTGTCCCGTGAGACACAATTTTTACTTAACATATTGATGGTTATGAGAGAAAACAGCGAAAACAAAATAGGCGAGATGACCAGTGAGTGTGGCATTGTTCTGCCGGGCAGTTTGCTGTTGAGTGCATGCTAGGGAAGGTGGGGGACTTTTTAACTTAAATATGTTCAAAGTTTCAGTCTGAATAAAGTATAGACCGTGGATCAGAATAGAGCCTGAAAGTTGCAGCGTGAAATTACAGCATGCCTGCATAAACAGCGTGTACTTTTCATCCGACAGAATTTAATAGCAGCTATTACACGTTTTCTGCTTTCTTAGCAGCACCTGCCGTTCCGTAGAGTCAGGCCTCTGTCAGACACTTGAAAAATATTTTTTTCACTTTCACCATTTTCTCACTTCTGCTCCTTTTGGCCCTTAACACCACCTCAGCTGTGAGCCGTTAGGAGAAAGAAGAGGCATTCTTGCTTGGGTTGGCAGCACTCTATGGCCTGTTCGCAATCTGGGTCCTGACAGATGGCACTGGCTTGCAGTATATAAATGGTACTCATATGGAGTTGGACTGGTTGGCCTGAAGTAAGATTTCATGGCTTACAATTTTTTAGTTATTTTTTTTTCTTGCAGGGAAGTGCAGCTATCCTAAGATGATCATGTACTAGGAGCTGCCCTTCTGACTTCAGTTAAAGTACCTTTATAACTGGAAACTTGTGAAAGTAAGATCTATGGTTACTGTTTTCCATCTTAGTTGAGGTCATGCAACTGTTTTGACAATGCACAGGCCTTGCATCTCACTGCTCTTGTGTTGAGTAGGATACACAGGGAGCACAGTGAGTATAAATGAAACCTAGGAACTTACCTTGTGGCTTACTACTGTTGCAATATAATTATTTTTAGAGTTACTGTTTTCATTCCTCACTGTTGCTTCAGACTGTTAGCAGTTACTTTTCTGCCTTCTAGGCAAAACAACAGGGCATTGTTACAGGAAAAGCAGGGGCAGTAACTTCAGTAAAGCTTTTGACATCCCATGTAAGATTCTCCAAAACCAGCAGTGGTGACCTGGAAATATTCATGAGATAACTGCCGCTGTGTACAGCTTTAGCGGAAGACCAGTAAATGTTTTGGCCTATGACCCAGCTGGCAAGTCTATAGGGTGGTAGAACAGATGGGTTGAGAGTGGCCAATGAGAAAAACTGTCCTGAGGAATGAAGACAGATGGTGGTGGAGTGGTTGGGTGGGGAGAGGATGCCCAAAGTGGATTTTGAAAGCAGAACAGTCTCATTTGTTCCACACGTATCTGTAGTGGTTAGAACAAAAAGTAAAAAGGCCAAATTTCAGCAAGGAAGATGCAAGGTGGGGTTGAGAGCTTCCTAGCTGTGGGACAGCAGGACAGAGTGCCTGGGGAGGTGTGGGTTCTCCAGCACCAGAAATCTTCAAGGCTAGATAAAAACCTGCCAGTGAGGACATCCCTTCTAACTCACTTTTGGTGGCAGGAAATGGAGAGGCTATATACTGACTGCCAGTGATTTCCCTAGTACAGCAGGAAGCAAAGATTTAGGAGTCGTCTTCTTATTTGTTTATAGGCAAATTCTGTAGTTATTTGAATAATGTGGAGTAAGCCGACTGTGAAAGGTGAATCGAAACAGCCTACAATTTAGTCTCTGTGTTGAAAAGAAAACGTTTATGATCCTGCTCTGCCTTAAACAAAACCCTGAAGCAAATGAATGTTTTGAAGTGGTCTCTTCTTAGAAACGAGATCACAAAATAATTCTGTCAGAGTATTTTGTCATTACTTGTGTTGTTTTTTGCTTTTTGTACAAGAACAAAGCTAGTTGCAGATAAAAGGATGGCTCAAATCAGATATTTTTCTACTTTTTATTCCTGCAAATAAGACATTAGTTACACTCTCTGTAAGGTGCTTGTGGTTCTGTTTGCTGTTTTAGCTACCCTTACGTTGTCCTTTATTCAAAATTTAATCCAAGCAAAGGCACGTTTTCTTGATCTTATCACGTGTTCTAGTTTAGAAACGCGTGCATGTGTTGTGAGAGCTCACTTTGAGTTCTAGGCATGATTGGTTTTGCATCGAGTTGGAAGCAAGCAGATAAGAATGCCAGTTTTCTTTACACAATCACTGATTTTTGGCTGCCCAGTTTATGTCATGAGTTTCTCAACGGAAAGGGCAGTAGTAAAAATAGAAGTTTTAATGCCTACAGTTAGTGCAATCTCAGCTCTTGCATTTTCACTGGTGAATGCTTGCTTATCCCATACAGGTATGCTTCCTTACTCTAGGTGTAGTTAAAAACGGCAAGCAAGTCAGTGCACTCTTGTGACTCGGCCTGACAGAAAATGCTGGAAGGCTGATAAGGCAGGAGGGAAGGGTATTTTTACCTCAGTGAGTAGTGTCAATACAATTGCCAATATTACCCCTGTGGGCGCTGAGACCTGAAGCCTGTTTGGAGAAGCTGTCAGGGAAATGGGCCGTGCTTTGACCTCACCCGGAAGCGGCTGGGTATAACCAGCAGCTTTCAGCAGAGGCAGCGTGGCATGCCTATGTTCTCTGCTGCTTCTGCTTTAAATGTATTTTTGCCTCAGATGTTGAGGTTGAGCCCAGATCTTTCATGAATTGCTGCCTACAAGTACTGCAGGTGGGGTGTGTGGATACCAGGAGGTGATGGGGTGAGGAGGTACCCCAGCAGCCAGGCAGGCGCCCCGGGGAACAAAGGCTCCAGGCTGTGGGGAGCTCTTCTCTGCAGGGCCAGTGCATTTCAGCCTCTGGTATGGTTGCAAGTAGTGTCAACTGGGAGTGTTTTGATCAGCAGATACTTACGTTGGAGTAAAAAGCTATTGCTCTGTCATGTAATGAGAAAGCAAGTTGATATAATGTGTGGTGGTTTCCAGCTGGGAAGCTTCAGTTGGGGTTCAGTTGAACCTATTCACCTGCTTTACCTCCCCCCATCTAGACCGCTTGGCAAATGGGTTGTGCTGTCTGCCAGCCATGACCACGCTATGTCCATTTGTTTTATGACCACTTGCTGCCATTTTAAGATTCTAAGAAAATGTATCCAAAAAGATATCATATGAAAATCAATAGTTCTTTTCTATGTCATCTTGTTTATGAGCTAGAAGTAGAAAGAGGGTTCAGTGGAGCAGGGCTAAGATCAATAGCTCTGTGAATTTTAATTGGACCTTCTTTTACTACTGGCTGAGTGCTCTCTGCTTTTAACCCTGTAAGAGTAAAATGCAAGACCCTTTGGCAGCTAGTGAATTTTCCATCCTTCAGTCCCATTGCTGTCTTTAAAACTTGTGGGCTGTCTTTAAAACAAAGTGGAAGGAGGGAATTGAAGAGAAACTTGATTCTTAATACTGTCATATCATTTCATCTAAAATAACTTTTTCACCATTTTGTTTTCCTATTTAAGCTGGGTTAACATAGTCATCTTTTTGCTGCCATTTTATCTTCTCACATCATCCTTGTTTCCAGTCTGAGCTTTCCTATAGTTTTTCCCCCACCTTACACAAATGTATATTTGGTGTTGCCTCTGCTACACAATATAATTCTTATGTATGAAGTGAGTTAATAAAATCACATTCTCCATGAACTCTCTACGGAAGGTGGAGATGATAATAAAAATTTATATGCGTATTTTCTCGTAAAGAAACAGTCTTTTCTCACTTTCCTTTATCCTTCTCTTACTCTGCAATTGCAAGCTGTGGTGGCCAAAGTAAGTTAGCTTACACTTCCTTTTTCAGCCACCCACATCAAAAAACTCTTCTGCAATGCTCTTAATAACATTCTCATGTTCTTTTGGCTTCATTCCCTATAAATCTGCAG
>NW_010238055.1:0-19593 GCF_000690775.1 Eurypyga helias | reverse complement strand
CTCTTTCCTCTGGAAGTCTCACTGGGATCATTGCTACTGTGGTTTCTCCTTCACAATTGGTCTCTCAAGTCCAATATAGTTTAATTTGTATATTGCCCTGCACTTCCCAAATCCTCTTGGTGAAGCAATTCTGTCTGCTGGCAGCATGTGGGTGTTAATGGGGGACCCTTGACGGCACAGGAAACTTCTCTAGGAGCACTTACTCTGTTCTGCCACAGGCCCCAACCTCCACATTTACTGTGCTTAGACTTTTATCATCGGTGAACTGGTGGTAAGGGGTGTGTTTATTCTTTCCTCTTCCTGCTCACCTGGAACTCAGTCTAATCCTGTGACCATTCCCAAAAGTTACTATGAGAGGAGCAATGTGCAGTTGTCTGCTCTCTCTGTATCCTACAGGTTTCCACCGAAGAGGAAGTTTTACCCACTGACATGATTTTTTGGAAGAAGGCTGGTGCCAGGTTGCATTTTTACAGTGTCTGCTAAGTAACGTGCAGATGGTGCTTCTTCAAGGACTTCTGGCTACAAAGTGGCGATGGATTTATCAGAATGTGATTTTTTCACTTTGTTTTATGCGGTAGGTGTGTAGGTGGAGCTTTTCTTGCTGTCTGTCATGACTTCTAACAAGAAATGTTAAACACTGCAGTGTTCTCCAAGTTTTAAAATTCCACAATAGTGTGAGCTTACTGACTTGAGTGGTATTTTCCCCACTGTATGAGACGTTCCTCTGAAAAGGAGAGGATCTGTTTTGTACCTGATGAGGACAGATTCTAGTCAAAGACTGTGTTTTATGACTCCTCAAAATTCTTCTCTTGTTTTAATTTTAAAAACAACTGGTGAAATTTTATGCTGTTCTTATAAAGGGCATAAACAGGAATTACATCCTGGGGGAAGGGGGACAGTCATGGCTTCTGTCTTCTGTCCTGCTCCAGAGGATGCTGCAGGATTTGTAGAAGCTTGATAGTAAACCAGATGTATTTGAGGACTTAAAAAATGTAGCACACCCCATTGTGGCAGCTTTGCAAGTCATGATCAAAACTGTCTATAACACTATTGTTGAACCAGTTTAAGGCTCAGGTTGTCTCTTCAGCAATGTCCTGACCCATGCATGTCATCCTATTTCCCTTTCTTTGATAGAAACAGGGCATATCAGCATCTTGATACTGGTTAAACTGCTTTGCCAATTCAGTTAGAGCCTGGGCAAAGCTCTGGTTCAGGATGCTTAAATTCAGATACCTGGGTTTGTTTATGGGAGTGTACATAGGGAAAAATGCAGCTAAATTAGAGGAATTCCTGTTCAGTACTTCTGGACTTGTAATGAAAGAGTCTTTAGCAAAGGGAACCATCCTTAGGCTGTGGCAACAGCAGGAACCTGACTGCTTTTACAGCTTTTTGTTCTCTGAGGGTTTCTGTAGTGACAGGGGGTTGAAACTGAAAATGGGTAGATTTAGGTTGGACATCAGGGAAAAGTTCTTGACGATAAGGGTGGGGAGGCAGTGGAACAGGTTGCCCAGAGAAGCTGTGGATGCCTCGTCCCTGAAGTGTTCAAGGCCAGGTTGGATGAGGCTTGGAGCAACCTGGTCTACTGGAAGGTGTCCCTGCCCATGGCAGGGGGGTTGGAACTAGATGAGCTTTAAGGTCCCTTCACACCCAAGTGATTCTATGACATAGTAGCTCAGGTGCATCACCCAGCTGCTGTGCCTGCAGGACCCCGTGGCCAAGGCTGGCTGGGGGTTACCACTGTGTACAGGGTGTGTATTCATGTAGCCTCTACCCAACTGCACAGATACACTGAGTGTTGTCCATAAAATACACTTGTGATTTCAGGGCTTATGTGCAGATTTTTCATGGGAAAAATAAGAATTACACAATTAAACCAATTTACCTAATGTAATAGGATGGGGGGAACAGAGGAGAAACAGCAAAACTGCCCTGGGGAAAGGAAATATTTTGATGGCTTGGTTGAGCTTTTGCTCAGAAATTGCTGAGTTCTGGAAGATGTGTTCAGTCCTGCTTTTCATTCTTAATATAATTCTAATTTTACTGAGAAACTTAGAGTATATATTCTAAAAACTTTGTCCACTGGCAGTTCTTCAAATACGCAAGTAGAAAAGTGATTTATTTTTCATATTTATTTCATTTCCATCAGATCTCTTTGCAACCAATATCTCATCTTCCATCCACTATCACTCCAAGACCACTTCTGGCATTACTGCTTTTCAGTTCAAGGCATCTCATTGACTCCACAATTCAGATTATTTTTCACTGGATGGATCTATCAAGTTTCCAGCCAGAGGCTCTCAAAGACTTTTAAGCCTCGTAAACGAGGCAAAGTGCTGACGTAGCCTTAAATTGTGGTATGGCAAATGTTACACTGTAATTACCTTTATCTATCATCACACTCCCTTTCAGAGGCCTGGCTCTGTGCTGTGGGTCTCCTGATGGAATGCTCTGTTACACTGAGATTTTTCACGGGGAAAAAACCTCTTAAAGCAAACCATGATGAAGTACTTTTATAAGAGTCATCTCGGTGTCAGTGACAGGGTGGTGAGAAGAAAAGAGATGGTGGCGAGTTGCAGGAGGAAATGCTCTGTGGCATTAGTGGTAGATCTGTGTAAGGAGGAGTTGAGGTTTTTTGCCTGACACTGGGTCTCTGCCACATCACTTCGTGTTTTCTAGATGCTTTGACAAGTCAACGTTTAGCACGAGCTATGGAATTTAAGCAAATAGCTTGTGTATTTTTACTGTGCACTGGACAAAGACGTAGAAGCTGGCAGACAGCCGACTAGTGGAAAGCCATGTGACAGTGTCAGGGTACTACTGCACTCGAGCTAACACACCTGGCAAAGCAGGGCTCGGTAGTTTTGGCACAAGGCTGTGCTGAATCTGCTTTGCCTGATTTCATGACTGATCTGGAGTTGATGTACTGTGCCCTGCCCTCAGGTCTATGCTGGTTTGATGGCGCTGTCATCTGGCCCACACTCCGTGAGTTGTGGGTTTGGTTTGTCAGCTTCAGGTCCGTAAAACAAAGGTAAATGAAAGGAAGCACTGGATTGACAAAGATGGGGGAAGAGTGTAACTCAGACCAAGAACAAAGGGGTCCCTTTGTTCCTCTGCTTCCCTAATGCAGAGGTTTCAGGTACAGGCTGAGAGGCACAGCACGAAGGCAGTTTTGTATGGCAGCACAGACAGTATCCTCTCAATAGCTGGACTGTAATAACACCATCTTGTTTGTTGTTTGTATTAATCATGAAGACGTGTTAGTCACGTGAAGCACTGATAAAAGGAACACTCAAGGACAACACGGAAAGCCTGTTTGGGAGCTGGTTTTGTGCATTATGTACACACAGACACGCTTTTTTGGGGATAAGATAAAATATTTGCATTTGTGTGCTACTTGTCTTCATTGGCTTAAGTGACTCTTGTAGAGGTGCTGTCTGCTGTTGAATTGGGAAGGGCATGGTGTACCGTTACTGAAATGTAGCCAGATTAATGCTCTCTGAAGTGTGTGGGAGCATTTCACATGCAGATGCTATGTAAATAGATGGAGGATGGAAAGAAGGATTTGTATACTGAAGAATGTTAGAATTTTGGGTGCAGGGGATTGCTGAGGTAAATCAGATTCCCACAGAAAGCTAAAGGGACATGTTTTTCTATACTTAGGTCATGAGAGCTACTTTAGATATCAGATTGTATAATTGCCATTTGAGTGTCTTTACCTTTCTGCTCAGTACCTTGTTTTGGTGGCTAATAAAATTCACTCTTCTAACACAGTTCTGTTTTCTGTTCAGGGTATACCACAGCAGATACACTTCTAAAGAAGAAAGAAGTGAACTAAGCATGATATAATTGCATCTCTCTTGCTCTGTGTATTTAGTCATTTATCTCAGTACAGAGGACAGGAAATATTTCAGTCATTGTGCGTTTGGTTTATTCTTCAGTAGAAATGAGTGGAGATCAGTGCGTTGAGAATCGAAGCAATGTCTTCTAGTCCATTATGCTGTTACACAGTACTGAACTAGATGATCTTTAAGGTCCCTTACAACCCTAACCATTCTATGATTCTATGAATGTTGTTGAAGGTGTACAAGGCAACCTCGTGTTACGCAGGAGCCAAACAAATCCAACTACTTAGTTGACTCTCTTAGTTTTCAGCAGGGTGGGTAGTTGGTGTGTTTGAGCAGGGACCCTCTTTCAGTGCAAAGGTGCTGTGTGTAGAAGCAGCTGTGCAGTCCCACAGCTTCCATGACTGAACTGTGCCCAGCAACGTATGAACAGGTGCATCTGGAGGTGGAGGGAGGAAGGTTTTGCAGTTGAATTTTGCGGCAGAAAGGAAAGAAATCAAAAGAAATATGCAACAGTACGTGAAGCAGCTGTTCTGGCTTGGAATGCTCCTTCGCTGGGTTACAACAGGTCCCTTTGAGGAGAGGTGGCAGAGGGTGTTAGGAACTGAGCAGGTGGGTTTGCTCTTATGAGCCCTCTGCCCCCAGGAGAAATAGGCAGTTCGTCCACAGTAGAAAACAGTGAGTTCAAAAAGTAACAGAGGGAAAAAAAGGCCGCAGAAGCCACAAACCTTTAGTTTTAACACATTGCACGGTGAATCTGCTGCTGCAGCTGGAATTTCAGACAGGGGTGCAGTCTTCAACTGCCTTCATCCATGCTGAGCGTGGGTACTCTGGCCTTTTTCCTGGAAGAACGGGAACTAAAGGATAACTGCTTGTGATAGGCACATTCCTTAGTGTGCTTGGTTTCAAAGATAAGAGCTGTATCAAATTTCTGCAGCAATCAGGCGGTGGTTCTGTGCTAAAACCTGTGAATTATAATTCTATTAGCTTAACCTTCAGGCATCTATAGCAATTCTACGAGAACTTAACTATTTCACCTCAAACAAATTGTCAAGTTAGCAATCTAAAGACCTGGGCTTGAAGATGGGTGTTGTGAGCTGCGTTCTGGTTCTGTGAATATGAATAGATCAGAATGATGGGTTTTCTTTTAATGATGACTTCGTATGATTGGTGTAACATTTATTTACCTCAAAATATCTACCTTAAAGGAAACCAGATTTTCTCAGGGAAGGTAGAAAAAGTCAGTTCTTAAAGCATTTGTGTTTTTTAATTTTTCCCTCCTGTTTTTGTTTGGTTTTGGGTTGTTTGTACAGAATGAATGGAAGCTCTGCCACCAGTTGTTGGTATTTCTCAATCGCTGGGACTGTAACTGGCACAGCACAATCTTCTTTCTCCACCAAACTTTTTTTTTATCATTTTGGTTGTATGACAAACTGACCTTTATGCACAAGCTCCAGTGCAGAAAATGCTGGGTAGTGTGGTGTCTTAAAACTGATCTGTAACCCAACTTGGTTTGTGCTTTAATGAATTAACTAGAGCTGTTCAACACCAAAATTGAGGATTTAGCTGTTAAAGAAGTCGGGGCTACTGTGTGAATGAAGAAGTACTATCTCAGGGCTTCTGTATCACAGATAGCTGGGACATTTAAGCATAAAGGTGGGGAAATAGGAAGACAAGCAGCTCCTGAGTGGATCCAAGAGTGGGGATCTTGGATGGAAGCCCTCTGTGGGACAGGTGCAGGAACAGGCAGCCCTTGGTAGGCAGAACCAGAGGATCATGCCTACGTGCCGTTTTTCAAAGCTATTTTCAAAGACCGTGTCGCATCGACATTGATTTGCCCCATAGTTCTTGCCTTCTGCTCTTCAGATTGAATCAGGAAAACTGTTTTCCTTCACATGACAAAGGAATATCAGTGTGACCAGATATAATTCATGTTTTATTATGCTATTATAGTCTTTATTAAGAACAGTAGGATCTGGCAGCGATGGGCACTTGTTCTGTGTACACAAGCCTTACATGGAGTTTCGGTAGACCTTACTCTGCTGTTTTTGGCTTTTTTTTCTCTTCATAAAATGAGATGTTAACTTCTATGTCAGGAACATCAAATGAGAAGTGCTATTTAAGAAATTATTTTTTAAAAGACTGATTTCTCATCTCTATGTCTTGTTTAAATTTGAAAAGACTTTTTTCCCTCAAAACGCTTGGCTCTCTTTTAATATATCTTCAGTATTCATTTGAAATGCTGTATGTTTCTCAATATGAATACACTCCGCAAACATAAGAAACGTTCAGTATGTTTTAAGTGCAAGAAATTTTTCTGACTGGTATTTATCTAATGTGACATACCAAGGCAGCTGAGAGCCGTCAGGCGCATCTGTCACTTTTAAAACCAGAAGTCCTAGGAGTTGTATCTGTGGTCTTGGAGTGCTCTGGTGAATGATGGTGTGCTTGAGCGTTAATGGGCTTGGATGCGCTAAAAATGTTCGTCCTAGAGTAGCTGATAGGAGCGTATAGAGATTCAGATGGCGTTTTCCTGCATTAGAAGACTCGCTGTGCTGCCAGCTGTGACTGAGGGTGACAGAAGACCAAGGTGTGGCAGGGGGTGAGGACTGAAATCGTTCTTCCACTGAAGAATCACTAGTCAAAAAACCCAACTAGGTTTCTCATACTTCTTACCTCATAAAGTAACACAGATGTTCAAATATGATTCCCCCTGCTCCTACTAGGATATAGTCTTGTGCATTTTTAATTCCACTCCTCTTCTAAAAAGGATGGGATACCACAATACAGTGAGCATGTAATTTTTCCTTTTTATATGGGAGAAAATGCAAGGAATCCATTGGCTTTGCATCTTTTAGCCTTAGACAGTTTCTTGCGCAGAGCTCTGGGCGTTGGTGTGGACATTAGGGCTTGCTAGGAATTAACCAAGGATCTATCGTTGTTTTCCTTTGCACTCCAACTCCAAATCCATTTATAATAAGGATGGCTACATATATTTAGCTTTGTTTACATATATTAGCTGATCTACTCTCAATAGGCATTAAAAAAACTCCACCATCACTGTCATCATTCTAAAAAGGCTTTAGTGTCTCAACAGGGCAAACATGCGACAAAAGGCATACTGATAGGGCTAAATTTTGGGAACATTCCACGAGCATTTCTATTTAAATGATTTGTGGCAAGATGGAGACTTCTGAGTGACCGAGATGTGGTTATTTTTACTTTGAATCTCAAGTAAGTTCTTGTGGTTCGTGGTCTCCATTGCCTGCTTTCATTCTGAGTGGTTTTGCTGACTTACTTGAAACTGACTTTGTGTTTTGGTTTGTGGGGTTTATGTGTTTGGTTTTTCTTCCTTTGTTGTTTTGTTTTTAAACTCCCCTTGTATATGCTAATTTATTCCTCATTAATGATGCCAGTGAGAGGAGAATTGAGACCTAGAGCATTAATCAGATGATGTCACGCCGTTTCAAAATACACGATACCATCTCTGGGTAGCAGTACGATTTCCCCACCTGGACTTCCTGATGTGAAAGCCAACTGACAAGTGTTGCTGTGTTCATGGAGAGGTGTGTGTAGGAACTAAAGCTGCCTTACTTGCTTTCTGGCTGCTTCATTACCAGTAAATATGAACAACATGGAATGAGATGGGCCCTCTTGACCTTTCCAGCTGCTGGTGCATGGGTGGAGAGAGGGGAAAATCAGCACCTACATTTTGTTCATCCCCAACAGCAGTGTGATGTACACAGCAGAAACACTTGAGTTAGGGATGGTGTAACTGCTCAGCCGTGACTCCTCCTTACGTACAGAGCAGCATCCCAAATCCAAGGTCTGTGCCTCTGGGTAGCTGTATGATCTGCCGAGATGGCGCAAGCCAAGGGAAGCAGAGCTGCAGGCCTCTGCCAGGGAAATGGCCTTTGTATTCTCTGCGGGGGGAGGATGCTGTGGACCGCTCCAAGTGCACTTGGGCTGGCTGTGCTCTCCATTAGCCTGTACCCGCAGTCAAAAGTTTTATTGACGATTTATGCTTGGTTCATACTGCTCTGCAGGTAAGAGTTCTTCAGTACCAAACTTCGCTACTTCATATTTTTGAAATGGCCAGTGTGTGTTCAGTGATCAAGCTGAAGGCTGTTTGTTCTGGGAGCAATACTGGCGATTATGGCTAATGCTGGGAGGAAGCAGTTTGGCAGTCTAGTCAGTTTAATGCAAAGCCACAAGCAGTATGACCCACTCCCTTTTGCACCCTCCCCGCTGAAGTGCTTTTTGCTGGTTATCATTAGATAGAGCTATCAAAGCAGACTTTAATCCTCGTTACAAGTACTGTTAACAACCCCCCCAAATTCATGGACAGACTAAAGCAGTTTGACAACTGCTGTTATTTCTGGATGTTAGTGCGTGTTGTGGGGGCTGACTGTGGCCTGTGTAGGTGAAGCAGCTGACACCAAGTGAAGCGGTATCTATGCAGTGTGTTTAAGAATTCAGTGGGGGGTGGCTGCAGATACACTCGTGGCAGTATTATCTTGCACAGATCAATAGAGCTACTTGACTTTTCCATGTTTAGTTGCGATCAGTGGGATGTTACCTGTGATATTTTGACTCTAGCAAATCATCAGCCACTAACTCTGCTACTTTCAGCCTCAAAATAGAGCTGCCCTTTAAAACCAGTTGTGTTAATCAATCAGGAGTAGTTTGTGTAATTATAGTAATATTCATCCCTCCAAAAGCCTCAGATGGCTTCAACTGAAATGTTTATATAGTTAATAAAGTGCTTTTGTTTCAACCAAGTGTTGCACTTCCATGGTTGAAAGAAGATTCTGATGCTGGTTTTGTGTTGGGTGGGGTTTTTTTTGTTTGTACGAGGGTTTGTGGGTGTTTTTTTTTTTTAAGACAGATGGTCAAAAAAGGTAGTGACTTCCCAGGAAATAGAGGGTGGCAATACAGCTACGAGAGTTGAAGCCAAAAGTCCTTGTTGAGTTAAGCTAGAGTGGGGGACACAGGCGAACAGCAGCTGTGAAATGCTCTGGAGACTGAGGGCTGAGGAGTAAACTCTAGCAGGCTGAGTTTTGAATGGCATGCCTGAAGTTTGGCTGTTGGGACAGAGAGGGGGGGACCTGTGGGTTTGCAAGCAGAGCTGGTGGGGAAGGTTATGGGGTTTGGGCAGGGTGTTGGCCTCCACCTCTGCAAGTAGAAGTGTAGGAGCTGAGTCCCCCCAGCCTTCGTACCCTCAGCTTTGCAGCAGGTTCAGTTCTGGGCCTTGTTAAAGAGAGGGCTGCCTGCTCTGCTGGGGATGTTCTTGGCTTGGGGCCTCTTTCTCAGATTCTTCATGTCCTTAGGCTGAATTCAGCTCAGATCCTGTCTGACAGGAGCAGTGTACAGATTCAGACAAAGAACCAATGGATGCTGAAGCCTAGATTAAAAAAGTGAACTTGGAATGTGTTGTTGAGTGCAATAAGGGTATGAGAACATTTTAAATAGCGAGTAAATGTGCCTTTCTAAAATCAGTCACCGCCTTTAGAGTATTTGATCTCAATCCTCTTAGCAGTGCTAGAAGAGTTTCATGTTATAGGTATAAGTAAAATGGAGAGTCACTGGTCTGGAGTGGTGCTTATATCCAGCAGGCAGTAAATATATTGTAGAGTTCGATTTAGCCAAATAGAAGCATGGACTGTATCACCACATTAATGCTTTTTTAGACATGTAAATTAAAAGTCAAGTTCTTGTGCTTTAAATAAAAAAAAACAGTAGAGAAAGTGGATGGACAGTCTCTGTACTGCTAAATGCAGTTCATAGTGTTTAGATTTGTCTGTTGATGGGGGCCTTTATTTGACTTACTGCTTTAAGAAAACATTGGTAGAATAATTCCTATGTTCTTTCAAGCTTTGTTATCCATTTACCCTGTCTTTAGTGACTAGTTACACGAATGTGTTGAGCAGCTGTTGTTCCAATCTTAGAGCAGCATAAATAAATCGAGCAGGAGAGGCCACCGTCAGAAAAAAATAAAAGATAGTGCCCAGCTGTAAAGCTGAAACTATCTCTGGAGGCTGCATCAGCTGCAGAGCTGTAAGAATGACTGTTACACGCTAACGTTCAGAAAAAGAGGGGAGGAGAAGTCACAGAAAGGGATGGGAATAGAGGAACAGTTTAGCAGAGCGCTGGATTTCTTGCCTTGTCAAGGAATCACCTTGTGTGTTTGGCTAACCCCAGGTAGGTAGAATAGGATGGATCTTACAGCTAGCACAGCACCTGTACAGCTCTCCCTGTGCATCATCTTGTTTGCACGGGTGGGTATGTATTATTAAAGAGGACAAATACGTTCTGGAATAGTCTTTGAACTTCCGTCAGCAAATAAGTGAGCAGAGAAGTACTGTGTATTTGAAATTCCATGCCTTGAATGAGTCTTCTAGTTGAAGAGAGCAGTGAGGAGAGATGAAGGAAAGCAGCAGAGAACAGATGGATTACCAGAATTCAGAAAGGCAGAAAGTAAAAGCAGGATCAGAGGTTTACAGGAAGGAAAAGAGCTTCAAAGATGGCAACATCAAAACATTAATTATGCTCTCTGGAAGGCCTCGGGGATGCAGCTGATAGTTTCATAATGCAGTCTGTAACGGGGAAGCAGGGCTAGACTTCATAGGACTGACTTTCCATTCCAGTCGGGAGGATCTTTCCTTTTTTACTCAGGTCTCTCCCTAAACAAGAGGATGAAAAGCTGGACACAAGCCGGCCGTGTGCGCTGGCAGCCCAGAAAGCCAACCGTATCCTGGGCTGTATCCAGAGAAGTGTGGCCAGCAGGTGGAGGGAGGGGATTCTGCCCCTCTACTCTGCTCTGGTGAGACCCCACCTGGAGTGCTGCGTCCAGCTGTGGAGCCCTCAACATCAGAAGGGTATAGACCGGTGGGAGCGAGTCCAGAGTAGGCCACCAAGATGCTCAGAGGGCTGGAGCCCCTCTGCCATGGGGACAGGCTGAGAGAGTTGGGGGTGTTCAGCCTGGAGAAGAGAAGGCTCCAGGGAGACCTTATAGCACCCTCCAGTGCCTGAAGGGGCTACAAGGAAGCTGGGGGGGACTTTTTACAAGGGCCTGTAGTGACAGGACAAGGGGTAACGGGTTTAAATTGAAAGTGGGAAGGTTTAGATTAGATATCAGGAAGAAGTTCTTCCCGGAGAGGGTGGTGAGGCAGTGGGACAGGTTGCCCAGAGAAGCTGTGGCTGCCCCATCCCTGGAAGTGTCCAAGGCCAGGCTGGATGAGGCTTGGAGCAACCTGGTCTAGTGGAAGGTGTCCCTGCCCATGGCAGGGGGGTTGGAACTGGATGAGCTTTAAGGTCCCTTCCAACCCAAACCATTCTGTGATTCTAAACAAAGCCATTGGGAGTGACTCCTGCTGACCCCTGGCTCTAGTTTAGGCTTGGCATTACAGGTATACTTGCTGAGCAGGGACTCTGCTGCTTGGAGGAGAAGGCGATGGAGCTGTAAAACCTTGGGCAAACCAGTTTCAAAGTATAGACATTCTTACCATCATTTAACGAAACAGTTTGTCAGCGTATAAACTTTCAATGAAAATGGTACAGTCATGCCTGTGGATGAACATACCGGTTAACATTTTGCTTGTTCCTGTGAATTTTAACATGAGTAATATTTGTTATATGCCATCTTGGATTTTTGTACCTAAACCAAACTTGTACATGAGCTCGTTCATGAAGTAATATTTAGAACAACTCATAACTTTTCAAAGCTCTAATTCCATGGTCTAAGCTTTTTTTTCTCTCCCACACCCCTCACAATGCGGACAGCTGTCAAATGCTTGGCCAGCTGCCTCTGTCACTAGGTGTTTTTATGCTGCTGACAGAAAAGCATTGTCAGCAGGGCAAGCTAATTACTTTACTTAGTCACTTAGCTCTAGGTTTTGGTATTCCAATTCTGTTTCTAGCATTATTCTGTCTTTTAATTCCTTTAGAATACTTGGCTGTCTCTAGATCTATTCTATGCTTTCAATATTGTCATCCAACATCACTTTTTTTTCCTTGTGTGGAAATCTGATTTGGACCCCAACAATTACAAATGTGTGCTACCCAGGCAACTCCTTTTGTGGGACAAGATTTTCCCACACTTTTTTTTTTTTAGATGCAACTGTTTAAACATGAATCACCAAAACCAAATTAGAATAACAAGAGTTCCATACTTCATAGTATATTTGGCAAAGTTAGAGCAAATTCTTAGTAAGTTGCTGCAAATTGCAAGTTTCCTGGGTTCATTTGACCTTGGTTCCTGCTTTCATTCTTGCACTGGTAGTTAGAAGAGGTGTGTAAGATACAGAGGGCAGTTAGCACCCAGTTACCATACCTGCTTTTTCTTTTTAGTAGGCTGGAACAGGAGAAGTTCTTGCTTTATTTTTTTGTTAATAACTCTGCAGTGGAGACAGCACTTAATGTGGAAATTCTATGTATTTTTGTATTTATCTATACATAATATTGTCAAAGGGATTTATTTAAAGATAAGAATAACCATTCCACTGAACTGTGAAGAGGCTTACAGAAGTGGTTTTGTTTATATACAGTCTCCAGCTGGAACTGCAAACATAAGCAATAGTTTAATATCTTACAGGCCATCTGGGAATGGGATTTTTTTAAGGGGAAAGTGTAGCACCATAGATCACACATAATGTATTTCTCTCCATATTGAACATCTTTGCCAAATATTCTTCTGGTATCTTGTCTGTGCCTCCTGTGGAGAGAAGCAGCTGCACATCTCCTCTTTCTGTCTATTTTTCTCTTATTTTTCTCCAGAGAAGTTGGAAGCCTAATGGAGGCTTTTAGAAAAGCTGACAGACAGCCTCTTGCAGTCCTTTTCTATTGATGGTTTGGGCTGTCTGCTTTTTCCCCCCCCCCCCCCCCAAAACCCCCAAAGCAGAAAAATAGCACAGATCACTTGTGAAGCATCTAACATTACTGATACGGAGGTTGCATTTATTTCCATACAGGCATAAGAATACACAATACAATTCATTATTCTATTCCTGATCTGTTAAAAGTATTGAGTAAATGCGGTTGCTACCTCTCAAATGCTCTGATATGGCTGGATTTTGCTCAGCCTTCCTGATGGTAGTGCGTTACAGTGAGCTGACATTTGCAAAACTGATTTAAAAATCCATCTTCCTAGAAGTTAAACCAGCTGATGAAATATACTGTAAACTGGCTTTTTCAGTGTATATATCTGCTGAGGGGAAAAGTAATCTCTGTGATCTAGATCTAATTAGGGATAACTGATGTATTACCTTAAAGTAGTATGTATTTACTTGAATTGCATGGAACAAGAAGCACACTGGATGTGAATCCAGGTGTGAAGGGGTGGATCCAAAATTTTATTAATGGACAGCAGATAATTGCTTCCTGCCTGTCAGTGCAGTTCGTACTTCCTGACAGATTGAAAACCACATTAAATCTACCGGTCTGCGGTGTGTTGCGTGGTCTCTTTAGCAAGTCTTGGATGGGGTACGGCCCTCTCCGGTGGAACTGCTCAGCAAACGAGCTCGGGGTGCTGCAGAGCAGGCCAAAGCTGTAACGGGATGTAGCGGCGCGGTAACTGAGCCCCAGACAGTGACGCGACTGCACGTCTGGCAGCGACGCGACTGCATGTCTGGCGGGCTCTGGCAGAGGTGTGTGGAACCCATTGCGAAACAGCGGTCGCAGAACCTGCACTTCTGTCTTCAGTCGTGACATTAGAAAAGCTGTATGTGCAAGAAAGCACACTTTGCTAAGAAACCTTGAGGGAGGGGAGGGGAGAGAGAAAGCTAAAATCTTAAGTGCAACAGTAAATCTCATAATTGCACCAGAAATTTGTGTTGAAATTCATTCTGTTTTCTCCAAATTAAATAAAATTGTGCTAATGCATTTCATAGGCCTTTTGTAAGCAACAACAGCTGCTTTATGCTGATCAGGTGCTGTGTCTGTGAACTTGGGTTTTTTAGTATTTATGGAGAAGTAGTGCTCTGTATTTGCAGGTTGCTCTGTGCTGCAAATTACTTCAGTGTTGGTGAAATTCTGTCCTGTCTCGAGTGAAGTAAAGCATGTTTTCCTAGTGTTTTTATTCTACTTTTTGAGGAGAGGCCCTTTCATTCTAATTAGCTTCCAGACAGCTCTAGTTTATTTAAATAAACTCTAAAATCACATTTTTGTTACTTTTTTTTTTCCTTTCAGAGAGATACTTGGTATGTACAAATAGACTACAGCACTTGCTGTATCTCCTAATCCATGATGCAGTTTTGATTCGATTCACTTTTTCTTAAGCTTTGTTTCTAGAAATGGGATCCCAACTCATAACTGGCTCCACTTGTGATATGTAGCAAGCGTTTGGTTTACTTTGTCAACTACAGAAGTGAAAAAGTAGGATTGCTTTATATAAGGGAAAGATTTTTTTTTTTTTTTTTTCCTCCTAGAGGCCTGTTTGTGTGACTTTAGCGTAAGGACAGCTAAGAGACAGGGAGAAGTGTGACAAGGCAGGCGGGGGTATGCCCCCATGCAGGGTGTCATGTAGCAGCCCTGAGGAGGAAATCACACCCTTCACCTTCCCATATGTCAAGAGCAGAGATGTTTTGACAAGGTATTATTGATGTATTGGTATGAAGAGACAACTTTTTCCTTCTATTTTTCTCTTCTTTTTTTTTAGCAATAAAAGACCTAAAGAAAATACACTGAAACTGAAAAGTAGACTACTTTGCTTTATGGAAAGTTTGTTTTCCTTTTTCCTTCAATTTTAAGAATTAACCTGTGGAACTAGCTCTTGCATGAAAACGAACCCTGAGTCAGAGCCAGTTAGGGAGACATGACTAATGCTGGTAACTGGACAGATACATTGAGAATGTAGCTGCAAACAACAAACATCTGTGTTTGTTATATCACTGTTCACTAATTTACAACGGAATTTTCCCAAACACATGTTCCTATGGAAGTGTGTTATGTACCTTTGAAAGCGGGGTGCACTGAGCCTCCTCTGAGGGAATTAATGGTTTTCCTGCTTCACTGAAATCTTTCGTTGTTGTTGTTTATCTAGTTAGTATAGCTGACTGACTTACAAGAGTGGATTCATAAATCACTGTTTATCTCCCCTCAACATTACTGCAGATGAGTATATTTTGGGCCTCCAGTTTTTTAAATAGGAGTTAATTTAGCCTGCCACAAAGAATGAGGAACTATGTGCAAGCTATTCCTTGCAGTGCATACTCAAAACCTTTGTTGTTTGATCTCAAAGATATAAGAATTGGTGACCCCAAAATATCCTTCACAAACAGAACTCAGGAGTGGTTGTAGACAAATGAGGAAAGGCAAAAGCAAAATAACAGGTAATTTTACGGCAGTAGAAGCAGAATCTAGGACTGTTACGGCTTTTACATAACAGTAGGATCAAATTCACTTTCCAAAATATGGTCATTATCATTTTTATTGTTTGCCATCTTTCAAAATAATAACGTTATGTATCACTGAGTAAAATTAACGCTTGATTAAAAAGCACTCTAAGCTGAAGTCATGAGCAGTTTGTTGTAACTGGAATGATCAAATCTCAGAATCACTACCGCCTTTTTTCATGTTGTGTGGGGAGAATGCTTCTATTTTAAAATGATGGAACTGGGCAAAAGGAAATTTATGATCTGAACTTGCTGCAAATCATTTGTATTGATCTGTTTTGTTTCCATTCTGCTGAAGCTAATGGAAATCATTTGTCACCTGACTTGTCCCAGCTGATTTGGAAAACCACCATACCATTTATCAGGCCAGTTGAAGGTCTGAGCAAGTGTGCTTATGTCTGCAATCACGAAGATATATTTAACTTCCGCCAGAGTACAGAGCATCAAGTGAGAGTGTTGTTTGTATTCTAATATTGGCTTGAATGCGCTGTCCGTGGATTCATGCGAGTATCACACTGGAATTGAGTAATCATAAACCTGACATAGGGATCATGATGGGTCCTGTCTTATGTTTTTCTGTTACAAGGTCAATAACAGGACACCTGTAAATCAACATTTTTCTACTCATTTAAACAAGTAGGTAACCATTAGGGACAGGACTGATAACATTTAGACTGATAACATTATCCCTGTGTTAACAGTTAGGTCCTTAAGAGCAGTGTGAGCTCCTCATTCTCTTTCTCCAGAAGAGGAAGGGATAACTGCAGCCTCTTAACATTTCCTGCACACACATTTCCACCATGTGTCCCCTCTGTTCTGACGGAGGGTGGGTGTGGGCGTGTTGTGTCACCACATGGTGCAGGCACTGGCTGTAGCTTCTCATCTGCCCCAGTCGGTGCTCTCATTTATTATTCATGGGGATGTGGTTGGTATAGCAGGCAGAGGCCTTAATTTAGTTTTGTAGTGGAGTTAAGTCTGCTTTTGAATCTATAGGAGAAGCTCTTTTAGCTGCAGCAATCCCTTGTTACTCCCCCAGACTCTAAAACTGATGCTGTTACTTTCATCTGATGAAATGGTGGTAAATCTGTGCCTTTCTCAACCCAACTTACAAATGTGGACATTGATAACCGAAGCTCTAGCCCCAGTCTGTGCAAATCACCATACAACAGTAGTGACGTAGAGTTGAACGAGATCCCACGTGCACTCAAGAGTCTGCCTGTGTGGATAAGATTGAGGGCCTGGGCCCTAAGGACTAGTTGGTTTGGGTTTTCTGTATCTGTCAGTGCTTCATGGTCAATGTGACTTGGAAGATAGAAGCTAGGAAGCCATAACAGTCCTAAATTCCAATTCATGCTCTCCCCATGGCAGAGTCTTTAATGGTGATGTGTGGCAGCAAAAAGGTATATTGTCTGGCTTTTGTAAAGGTGTTGATTAAAACACTCCAAACATACTATGATTAAAGAGTGTTGAAACAAACTGTGAACCCTTACAAAATAATTTGATTCACATTTTTAGAATACAAGATAAACCATAGTTCAGTTCATTTGCACGCCAGGCCTAAACCAGTCTTTTTAAATCCATCTCTTGCAAATCACTATAGGCAAAAGCCTTAGATGTCTGGCTGTCTGATCTGTGGGGTCAAGAACTGACAGCTTTTCACTGCGTATGAAATAGAACTGTGATTTAAGCAGAGTCTTAAATGAGACTCTTCTGTTGGTGCTTGGTTATTCCCTTTAAAAGTAAGAAAAATGTGTGAAGTGCCTAATGTAGACTTCAGCTTGAAACTCCTACGCATCTTTAAACTTTGAAAACGTCCTAAACTTTCTGTTATTTTAAAAATAATAAAACGTTTAAACAGTCATGTTTACCAAAATGGCATAAACCAACTCATCCTGAGTCTAAGAATGTTGGTAGATATATGTTTTTATAAACAACAGATTTTAGGTGGTCTCATCTGCTGTGCAGACACTCAGCATAGTTCGTGACCAGTGGCAAAGTGGGTGAATGGGAGTGAGAACTGTAAATCGGGTATCCAGGCGCAGAGCCTGCCTTACCAGCCGGCTCTGGGCTCTTCCTCAGAGGCTCCGTCTTGGATTCTGCTCCTTGTTGGAACTCTTCAGGACATCAGCAGTTGGGCTAGAAAAGCTGCACGAGCAAAAGGTGTGCTGCCAAAAATGAGGGATTCTACAAAACTCAGTTAAAACCAGAAAATAATTTCAAGGGTGGTGTTTTGTTTTCTCAGTGGAGATAAATGTGCTGCAGCGATCAGAGGTCTTTTTATGTTCCGTTTCCAGTTTCATCGACAGAGAGAATTTCCTTAGCAATCCAGTCTTTCCTGGCCTCTCTCCATGCATATTTTCTCCTGATTGTTTCCAGGATAGCTGTAAGTTACAGTGCAGGTTTTTAGCTTTCATTAATGTGCAGTGCATATTGCATGATTGTTTTTAACGGTTGCTTCTAGCCCAGCTGGGGCTTCTGATTGCTGTCAGCTACATGGAGCCACTGTTCCTGAAAAGCAGCAAATCTGAGTTAATTCCCTCTCTCGCTTCCCATGTGCAAGATGCGCTTTTCTGTCTGAATGCTGGTCACATCCAACAATTTAAGAGGGTGTTGTTTTCTGCTGATGTAGTTGTAGTCATTCGTCCTGCTGTGATTTATCAACCACGTCATCAGAGATGGTTTTGTACTGCTTAATTAAGGATAACTTCGGTCTGTGGGACTTGATGTGCCTTCTTACTAATATTTCACAACCAAACAGTACAATCTTTTTATTCTTGTGTGGGGAAAAGTTCTCCAAAATGTTCGGTGGGCTCAGTGTAGTTCTACATTTCCTACCCAGTCACCCCTGAATCTTACATTTATTTAAAAGGATTTTTAAATATGTTTGACTGATGGCACAGTTCTGATGTAAGACTCCTCCGTGTAAATGAGCTCTGTTCCTGAATCCTGTCCTTAGTTTCAGTCTGGACCCACCACTTAACAGTTGAGAAGCTTCCTCCAGAAGCCTTTTTGGGTTAAAAATTTTTCAAACTGGGTGACTGCCTCTAGGTCAAAAATCTATGCTTGGATACCTGAGAGGCTCCCTGATTCTCTCGGAAGCTGCAGATCGCTCTGAAGTTGGTATAAGCTGCAGTTTATAGGAAACTTTAAAAGTGTTAGGGAGATTGAAGAGGCGAGGTTGAATTAGCATTGAAATATGTATCATTTTCACAGCTTGTTTTTTCTCTCCACCACCCTTTCTGAAGCCAAATAAGGCAGTCTAGCACTCGTGTTCTCTGCTGTATTTACTTCAGTCTTTTACATTCTCTGCTTTACTGACTTTAAACAGTGTCAGTCTGCAGGCAGTAAAGGGAAAACTCAGATATGGAAAGGCTCATTATGGAGGGCAGAAACAGAGAAAACATCTCTTCGAGTGCTTATGTGGAGCTCTGAGCAGGGAGACGAAGGCAGACAGGTCTCCGAACTCTTACTAACGTGAGCAATGACTACGCACAGTCCCAGAAGTCAGCACCCAACCTGGTATCTTTGCATTGCACTGAGCACCTAAGCCTAAGGCTTCCCTAAGGTGGAGTGTTGCATGGCAGAGCAGGAGTGTGTGTGGGACCTCTCCAGACCTTGTGCTGGGTGTCCTGCAGGATTGCACCACTTGGGAGGAGGAGAAGCCGCCAGGTCTGCACTGGGGAACCTGTGGTCAGGTTCAGGTGCATGTCTCCTGCAGCTCCTTTTTATCTCCTGTTTCTCTGTGGTGTGTACAACCATGAAAAATTGCTGCTTAGTTAAACTGTTACGGTGATATACCTCCTTCTTGCCTTGAATTTGTATTGAATAGGTAGACAACACGCATGACTCTTATGTATCGTACGTTCACAAAGTACATCATTGGCCCCCAGCTCACAGAAGATTTTTCTAAGGAAAATGGACTGTTTTGTAGCTTTTCTGATCTGCTTAGCCACGCTGTGCCTGTTCAGCTTGTGTGGGAGGTACTTGTGCAAGCCAGAGCAGCTATCGTTTAGATGAACAGAACTCTGCAAATAATTGACCTGATTAATACTGGCTAAATATCTGCCCAGTAGAAAAGACAAACCCAGTTGAAAATGCAGACTTGCTTCCAAGAGGAAGCTACTGTCAAGAAACAAGATGTGTGTGTAATTCAATAGTAACAAATTAAAATGAGAGGACTTTTTCCTTTGGGTTCCCCTACCCCACCGAGGGAAGTCATAGACTGAGAACTGGAATTTCACATGTGGTGGGTAAGACCCTATGATACAACTACCTTTTATTTTTCATTTTCATAGTAAACGAGTTATGCCTTTTCCTGATCTGGTGATGTGGGCCATTCTGTCTGTGCTGGATTCAGCCAG
>NW_010238054.1:71955-72571 GCF_000690775.1 Eurypyga helias | reverse complement strand
TCCCCCCTTCCCTGATGCACACAGACGCCCACACGCGCTCAGACACGACACGGCATTTGTCCTGATCTGGTGAGATCAAGTGGGAAGCGGGATCACAAATGTAATCGGCTGTAATAAATAAAATAGCCCGAGATGCTGGAGATACGCGGAGGGGAAATAAGAGCTTGTGTCCTTAAAGGGAACACCTGATAAGGCCACCGAGGTGGCATCTTGCGTGTGGGAAGGAATCCGTCTTGCTGACATTCGCAGCCTGCTGTACGCGGGGAAATCCTAAAGCAGCCTGGGAGCTTCCCCAGCTCCTCCGCATCCCCCCCCCAGCTGCCTTTCCGACGCTCAGCACCCGGGCTTTGTTGTCGGTGTTGTAGCTGTTGATTGCAAAGACAGGGGTCACCGCTGAAAGATGCAGATGCAATTAATGGCTCGTTTATCTGCTTTTCACGGCGGAGCCCGCTTTCTGCCGCCGCCGTCCGAACTCGCCTCCGCACTTTGAGCTCACGATTTCTTTTTCGCAGTTTAGGAATGTCGGTGGCTCTCGCTGGAAAATTACATCTGGGATCTGCAGTGGGAATCCATCTCGGGTTACAGAGGAGCAGATTATTTACATATTTATACCGCC
>NW_010238054.1:6405-71928 GCF_000690775.1 Eurypyga helias | reverse complement strand
CTATTTGCGCGCACACACGCGCGCACACAAATGCAGAAGCTCCCGAAGGGGAAAAAAACCCCAAACCTCAGGTGGGGTTGAAAGTAACATATTCATAATAATACGAAGAAAAGGTTAAATACAGTAAACATGACAGCAAATTGGAAAGCGGGGTGGAGGGGGGGGGGGGGGGAAGGACAAAACCCCCGCATAAAACAGTTTGACGGGAAAGAGAAACTAACTCAAGAACTCCACCAAGGGACAAACACATGAAACGACACCACAACAGCACTAAGCCCGCGTTGACCTTTCATCTTTCTAAAGTGTCTTGCTGGTCTGGTGCAATTCAGTTGTGATCTCTTCACCTCCCTTCCCTACCACAACCTCCCCCCGGCCGCTTCAGAGCTCCCTGAGTTCGTCGCAGTGAATAAACTGGGAGGTCGGCTGAATTATAGGGAGTGCTGACACTTGCCTGGTGTCTTTCACGGCTTTGCAAATAATGCTTGCTGTGTACTAGCATGGAATAGGCAGAAGTGATTAAATTATTCATTCCAGCAACAGCCTTTCTGATGGACGTTAAAACTTAAGAGTTCAGATAAGGAAACCACAGATTTACTTTTAAGCAGATAACAACTGCATCTGTGCTTATTTAACTGAATGCTAGCTAAGCATGGAACCAGTTACTTCAAATCCTCTCTCTCTTTCACTCTGTGGGAATTTTGAACTAGATAATGCACCATGAAAGTTACTGACAGAGCTAAAATAATCTGTGTTGGATAACAGTCAAATCTCACATGATTATAATTGCTTATTCTTAAAGTAATATTTGAGGTCTGTTCAAAATAAAAGGTTTTTTATAGGCATGATTCCATCAGCATTTCTGAGTTCTCACATTTATAAAGAATAATAAAAGTAGCATCTAGCAAAAATGGTCGTGATTCTGTTTACTAGGATGTTTGCAGTTTATATATATTCCTTACAAATCACAATGATTAAGTTTGATTTTTTTAATTACATTATTCTATAACATCTGTTATGAAAGGTGTTTTGGAGTGTGGGCTTTTTTTTCCCCCAGATGTTTATGAAAAAACTAACCATTCAAAATCATGGAGAAATGACAGACAGATTATGTTTAAAATCAGAAGGAAAAATTAATGAAAGGTCTTAAAAAAGCATATGAATTTTCATGAGGGAAGGCAGATTCTGGTTAGATTTATGCTTTATATGCAACTACCGGTTTTCCTGGATTTGCAGGGATATAAATGAGTGCTTCATCCAGACTCATAATTTTATAGATTTATTTTTTTTAATTAATCTATTGTTCAATTTCTCTAAATGCAAAGTAAACTATGGGGGAATAAAAAGCATTTAAGGTGAGTTTGGATGAATTCCTACCAAAAATAGAAGGAAATTATGAATCATTAGTATATATTCTACATAAAGAGATACAATGAGACATTCAGGGGAGATAATTAAAGCTGGATGTAATTTAAATGAAATGTATGAGAACCAGGTAGCACTGACAAAGCAAGAAAAATGTGTTCATTGTCACTGAAAATATTAAATGGGTACAGTTGATATTCATATGGATTCACTAGCAGAGGACACCACAGTTACTTTTGGAAATAATGTGGGATTTTTTTGATATAACGTTTCCAAGGTTGATATCAATAATGCCCACACTGAAGGTCTCGAAGTGCTTTATAAATTATCCCCATGAGATAAAACAAAAAGTGCAATGACCTGCTCAGTCACCCAGCAAGCCACTAACATGTGGGTCTTTCCATATTAAGTTCATGAGACCACAGTTTTGCACTTCTATGTGTTTTTTTTGAATATTTTCTGGGTTCGCCTCAATAATTGTCTTTGAATAAGTGTCAATAGTTTCCACTTTATTTCATGGACTGCTGGGAAGTCAAAGAAGCTAATTCTGAAGACAGCTTAAAACAAGTTTCCATTCCAGAGAACTACAGATACAAATGAGTCTTGTATTGTGACATTTGATGGATAGCAGTAAAATATACTAAACTGTTACATATATATTGAAATACAGTTATTCTCAAGCTCCTGCTGCTACTTATTTATGTCACCTATCCCTTCTATACAGAACTGAGCACACAGGCTTTCTAAAACCATTTTGTCTCTACACACTTTCAAAGCCATCTCAACCTAATATTATTTTTCAGCTTGGGTGTTATTTATGTTTGTGGTTTTTTTTTTTTTAAGATGCTGCAAATGCCTTTGCTGTGAGTTAAAGTTTTCTTTCATTTTTAAATGAGAATCACCAGATCATAAAATCTTTTGTCTGATACTCTTAGTGCATCCTGTGCAGCTTTAATTTATTATTAATAAAATTCAGGATAGCATAAAAGATCTGGCATGTCTTCGTGAATCCACTGTGTCAGCTGCCTGTTGAGTAGAAGAGGAAATATCCAAGCAAGATGGTAACTCTGCAGAGTTCGGAGGAAGAACCTTTGATATTAAAATTCAAATGCTGTTATGGATAATTGAATTCTGTGGTGCTCTATTTCCTTCTGTAAGTTAACGCCAGCATATGTTATTTGCTGTACCTAAAATGTAATTTTTAAGTCTACACATATAGTCACTTACTTATTTGGGCACTTTAATGTTTCTGTCTACTGAATCAAAAATAATCATTGCTCTCCAGCTGAAATAAAGGTCATATAAATACACAGTTATTATAAATTAGGGAAATAAATATGGTGGCAAGGAAAGTAATTTAGAATAGGACCAAGCTGTTGATTGGTTATAGGACAGTCTATTTGGCCTTGATCTGCAATGATTAAAACTGCATTACTAGGTATTGTATAATGTTAAACTTGCCATTTCTTTTCATATGAAAAGTGCAACATTAGAACCATTAAAGGTCATATTGTTATAACCCTAATTTAGCTGTACAATGCAGAAGGATGCAGTTTTTCTCTTTAATCCTTTTTTTGATCCTAACAGAGGCATGACTGTTCACTGAAAAACGAAGTAAGGGCTATTCACCTGCTACCCTCTACTGTTAATAGTAAGCAAGAGAAAGTAAGTGGGAAGAGGTGGAGTTCCTTGCACTTTTCCCTGAACTAGATACAAACATAAACATGTACGTCCATGCTTGTAAGGCACAGGTCTAGGGAAGAGCTTTGGCATTTAGCCAAAATGAGAATGTGTAGCTGGGGAAGGCCCTGCTTGTATCACTCTAAAACAGGATCCCATAAGCACCAACAGGAAAAAAATAAGGCTAAGCCCATCCAGTAGCCAAATACATTTTGAGCTGTTAAGCATCGATATATATGGTGGTACGACTCTGATCAGCTTTGCTTCTGGAATGTTTTGCACTGCTACCTTAATTCCTCAAATAAGAGTGAAAGAGCTGTAGCCACCCTTCCTGTGGGGAAGATTACATAGCCTGTCTTTGAAATAATTTGTTCTCCTGCTGCCTCCTTTGCACTTTTTGCCATGCACAGGCAGCCATACTTTTATGCCTGCTTTAACTGTTTTGCAAAGTTTCTTGGTGATCATCCTTCGCATAATTACATTTTTAGCTTCCTTTATAAGAGTAATAAGTACTGTACAGAGTGGGTTTTTATGACCTACAATATATCTAGAGGAAGAGAGGTACTGATAAGTTTCCACATTTTTCATCTTCTGATAGAAGCCTGACATATCTTCCAGTTCATTCATTTTGTGAGATGATTAAAAAGTTGCTCTTCAACAAACTAAACCTCATCCAGGGCTCAGCCGGAAATAACTGCAATCTAAGCACATTAAAGAGCAGTCAGGGCAAACCAAAGTATACCTCTTTCTTTTCCTTTTAAGATCATGGGAAAAAGAGAAAAGCAGTCTAATATTGTGATAAAGCTGGAAGCCTGCGGCAGCTGGTTTATGGGTAAGGATATAGAACCTAATCCAAAGCATACAGAAGTCAATGGAAGCACTTTGGCTAAATAAGCTTTGCATTAGGCACCTAGTGAGTGAATGATGTTTAAAGCATTCATGTAGATCTTAAGCAGATGAGCGAAGAAGAAAATGATGTGTATTTTAATCAAAATAAATGCCATTAAACCACTTGGTGGTGTAAATGTTATTTTGCCTGACCGTGGAGATCATGCTTATGACTCAGAATAAACTGACAGTGGATCTTTGGGTGCTGAGTCCTATCCTCCACTACTGCAAGCACTCATGTTGCATAAACCCCAAATTTGTAATATATATATATACACACACACACATATAAAATTCTTACGTCGATATTGATCCCGCAGCTCGATACCTCTCTACAACCATCCACAGGCTTTTTTACCCACTCATGTGTTTATCCAGAGCGTTTCAGCTTAGTTTTGTTTGAAAAATAATGCAAAAATTTTCAATCTCTTCTCATTAATTAGTTCTGCATTCCTGACAGGCTTCCCCTTCACCTCCACTCGATTTTTAGTGAAGATTTCAGTGAATCTTTTTTTAATATGGAGAACAGGAATTGTTCATGATTTCCATCATGAAGATGTATCCTACCTGATGTAACAGCTTTAAACATTCCTTTCTTGCCCAGAAATACTTTGTCTAATACTGCTTACTAGCATTTTTCATAGTTACATCATGTTTTGGTGGTTGATAGTCCTTCTCTAGTAGACTGGCTGGATCATGTTTTTCTTTGTTATTTCCAGCTGATGAATTTGCAGTTTATAGCAGAAAATCTTGTTATGCTGCTCTCTGTACTATTAAGTTTAATCCCATTTCTATTATAGAAGTCATCAAGGTCATCTGATTCTTCCTGTATGTTTTTATGATTTTGATAATTCTTAAGCTTGTGTTAGCAAATTTCAGCAGCGTGCTGCAAGTTTTTGTGTTCTAGTCTTTAATTTAAATATTTAAAAATGTCAATTGCAAGAGTGCCCATGAAGAACTCCTTAACAGTTTCTACGTAATGATGCAAACACATGAAACAACGTGTTGTCCTCTCCTGATTAGTCAATTCTTTACATCTTCTCAGTCTTAACTAATAGTTTTCCTACCACATAGTGTAAAAAACTGTTTTGAAATCCAGATAGGTGAGATCTTCTTGACTTGCCTTTCTTAGAAGATAAATTAAAGAAAGATATCAGGTAAATGGTATGATACAGTCGTCAGGGTTCAGCAACAAAGGTTATCAAGACTCTTTGCTTTGAGTATTTTGTAGTCTTTGAATTAATTTTATTTCAGATGTGATAATTCTTCTTCCACAGCTTTACTTTCATTGATCAT
Organism: Eurypyga helias; assembly: GCF_000690775.1. NCBI lineage: Eukaryota > Metazoa > Chordata > Aves > Eurypygiformes > Eurypygidae > Eurypyga > Eurypyga helias. The sequence goes on along the minus strand of NW_010238054.1, from coordinate 66,702 downwards.
TTTCTTAATTTCAACATCACAATCCCTATTGAAATCTGAAACAATGTATAATTTGCTTGGGTATCTCTAGGGAAATAATTATAATCTTACTTTCTTTTTTTTTCTTTCCATATATAGAGCATGTTCTGCAAAAGTGAAGCTATTGCTTTCTAGCAATTTTCTGAAGTTTTACATTTGACACTTCATTGAAGTCCAGAAAGTGATACACTATATACATATTCTGCTATTTTGCCACTGCATGTCTGTGTGTCTGTCTTGTCCATGTATTGCCTACATATTATCTACATCATTAATCTTCAAGGTCATTATTTTGCAAATCTAAATGCTTCATATTAAAAGAAGTAGAATGAGAGTAGAAAGGTAGGTAGATCATTCCAGGACAAAGAAGGCTATTGTAACTGACCAAAAGGAACTTAGGATTTTCAGAAAATTGAATAGTACATAGATAGAAGGAAAATGAAGTGAAAAAACCTGAAAACATGCATGGATTTGGCATTTTACAACAACAGAGCTGTCCAGAATGTCGAAGGTCAATTCAAATGAAGAGAGATCGTACCAGTTACAAGATGTTACCAGGCTGAATATACAGAAAGGATATATTTACGTTGTTTGAGGAACAAGCAAAATCCATATAGCAGAATAAATCATTCCATGAAGATTCTTCTGTCAAGTACCTTAGAGAAGTTTAAAGAGATAGATTACAAAGAGCAGATTAGAAATAGAATAAAGGGTGGATGAAGGTAGGAAAGTGTGGGTGTTTTTTTTTTTCCCTTTTTTTTTTAAATTTTGTGAACAAATACAATTAAAATTTTATAATGGAGAAATGAGAAAAGACAGCTTTAAGAAAGTTGAAGGTGTTTCCATTTTAATTTTAAAAATGTGCATCAGTATCTGGGTGAATCTACATTTTAACTAATTTAGTTATATTTTTTTTATTAATTTTTGTTTATATTTTAAAAACATTTTGGAAATTTTGTACTAAATGTCTATCTTTTATTTCTCAAGGGAGACTACATGACTTGTGTGATTTAAAGAGGATATATCTAATTTACTACAGTTCCAAAGAATGCAAGTACTGAGAAGAAGTTTTCTAGTTTTTATCTAATGTGTAATTTTTGGAAGAAGTTATTGACTTAACTTGGTATTATTATTACTCTGAAAGTTATAAGGAAGAATGATAACATCAGTTATTATGACTTCATGACACTTCAAATAATATAACTTTTTTAGTTGCTTACTACTTTACTGAGCTTTAGCACATAACTTCTTTCCATATCTGAAGATATAGTTAAATTTCTTTTAAAAGTCAGGCTGATTCAATGAGATCTGATAATGAAGCTAGATTGTTTTACCCATGATGAAATTTATGGATAATATTATGTTAAAAATTTCAGCACTTTCATATATTTCACTATGAACTTGAGCTTTCAAGAGGCAAACTTTTTAGTATTTTTTGTCTGAATATTAAAATACATCCACTCTAATTAGTTCAAGTTGCAAGCCACTAAAAAACCTGAATTTTACATATGATTGGAAAGGAATTTACATTTGTAGAAAATAAATTCCCCGAAGAATTAATTTACCTTGGGTGTAGCCCAACAAGTGGTTGATTAATACTTTCTTAGTTTCAGCTCTTTGCCTAGAAACTGTTTTCCTCTGGTATTATCTCTCTTTTGTGTTATAACAATGTGGAGTATGAAGCTGCCATGTTTGAACACAGACGGATGAAAGTTAGATTTGAATAGAGAGAGAAGGATGAAGAGAGGTTATTGACTGTACTAAGTATCAATGATTTCAAAATACAGCTGTGAAATTTACTATAAAATTATCTCATTTATGCTTTCCATAAGCAATGGTAACATTGTATATGTTTAGCTGTTGTTCAAGTAGCAAAGGCTTATTCAGCAGATCAAAATTACATGGTCCTGATGATCAAGCATGTAAGCATCTCTAATACAGTATATAATTAAACTTTGTTCTGTTTTAGTTTGTTCAGGTTTTGTCTGGGAAATGATATAACAAAAAATTAATACAAAATTATTGTCAAGAACATTATTCGTATAGCCGGATCAAACACTCAGAAGTTAGAAAATATCAGAATAATACTGCCAGCAGACCTTTAATTCAGATGCCACTACACCATCTATTGCGATGTCTGACTATAATCTTATTTCATGTTCTTCTCCAATGGATTTCAATTTGGCATCAACAAACAAACAAACAAATGATTTAATTAGGCACAAATGAACAAATACATATTAAATAAGTAAACAAATGTATTTTAATGAAGTAGAACATATTTTTATTTAGTTACACATAACAAATGTGTTATTTAATGTTTTTAATTTTCCATATTCAGTGTTTGTCTCAGGTCCTTATTTACTGCATATTGTTTGAATTATATCCTGGACACATAATTATTAAATGGATTTTTTTATTATGCACGTCACTGCATTGTCTAAAAAAATAAAAAAATGTAATTTGAATTGTAAGACCTGTATTATACAGAGGTTATTATGATTTCACTATTACAAATTGGAAAGTAATACAGAGATACGGACCAAATTTAGGATATCTAATTTGAACCTTTTAGTCTATATTTTGGGGAGTGCTTAGAACTACATAGCTTTTACGTGCGCAAACCAAAACTTTCAATGACATAAGATATATCTGGGGATGCTCACTGTTCTGCAAATCAGCCTCAGGATTTCAGGTAAGAACTCAGAAATAGATGAAATCACAATCAAAATGTTTTCTTCTGTGACTTAGTATCACAGGGGAATTCTGTGAGGGAAGTGTCAGTCTCCAGCTTTAAAGTGCAGTGTCCAATGCGATGAAACACTGTTTTTCTTGTTGATTTCACTTCAGAGAAGGTAATTTCTGTACAGTGAAGAAAGTAGGGCCTTGAGGGGAAAAAATATATGGCTGTAATGAAAGAATATGTCAGACTGCACAAGTACAAGTGAGTGGAACTGTAATTTCACCTCTAACTTAATTTCCATAATTTTCTAACTATGAAATGAACATTTTGTGTTTTAACCCTAATAATGTCTTTTTATTATAATTGTGTGGAGTACAGTAATCTCTGTTGCAGACAGAGGACAAGAAAGTTCTCATCTCCACAAAAGGAAATGCATTTAGGTGTACAATGCTTTGGAGATGAAAGAGCTGGGGTGAAGGGAAGGCCTCTTGAATAAGCATAAGTGGGAGATGCACAGATGGTAGAAGTTCCCAAATGTTCTAGTCTTCTCTCTGGGCATCTTTTGCTATATAAGTGTGATAACATTTGTTAGAAGGCATGATTAAGGCTTTATAGGCTTCACAGATGGAATGTAATTTATATTTGAAAGATAGAACAGTCAGACATGAAATGGATTCCATGAAAGGAATTAGAAAGGGTCAAGTCCAGAGAGGCAACATAGATGTAATGACAACTGAATGTCATTCTGTAAACAAAAGTTTGTATGACCAGTTTAATTGCTTTCAGTAATTTTACTGGGGTTAGGTTAGTTTGGTATACCTGTCTGTGAAAGAGACCTGAGTCAGTTCCCTTCATCCAGACACATCTGTTTTTCTCAAAGGAATTGGCAATGTAAAACATATAAGCAGTTCAGAAAACTTATTTAAAGTAATTTGACATACAGCCACCCTATGCTCAATTAAGTATCCTAACTATTAGGCTACAGAACTGGGTAAGTTTTCAGTTTCTTCTTTTCCTCCAGCAAAACTCATTTACACTTCCACCTCTCCTTCAATTTATGTCCACTATGCTACATGTCAGGTAGGAAACAAACGCCTTGAGGACATAGGTCAGTAAACTTGAGAATATTTTCCTGTTGAGAGAAATGAAAGAAAGTCATACCGGATAAACTGATTTACCTATGCCAAATTTCAGAGATTCCTACACAACATATATACATATGCTTGTTAGTATGTATTTGTAAATGCAGGTGTATTTGGTTATCTGATAATAACAAGTAAGTATTTAGTGGCTAACTGCTGGCAGATGTAAAATTCTGTTAACTGCCAGAGGACAGTAGGACATGAAAATTATTCATTAGTGATGTACAGAATAAGGTCAATTTTCTCAGGTTAGCCCGATCACTAGAAATACTTGGAGCTAATAATTCAGGCTGCTTTTGTTTCTGTTATATACACTTTAAAAGCAGAAATAGTAGCTTTTTAGAAAATAGCTTTGTTTTTAATTAGCAAGAAAGATTAAATGTCAACTAACTGACTGTAGAAGAATGGAAACATAATTACTGATCCTCAACTGTGCTGGAAATTTAAGGTCTGATACTGAAAACAGCACATGTAATAGTGGTTTCTCACCACGCAAGCACTCTCAGCAAAAACCACCATTCAAGGCCCCTGTGACATTGGACTTGCTGATTGAAAAAACCCTGACCTCTGGGCCAGACTGAGGACTATTTAGTCTTGAAATACTGTTTTAAACATAATGTTTTGCTCTTTATAAAAGGAAAAGAAAGCTTTTAAATACTCAGCTCTTGCCTTATCTTTACAGCAGTAAGATTTCTGAGAGTGATTCTTCATTACCCCTGATTCAAACTGGAGAGGGACAAAAATATTCCCATCTTGTGGTTGTTTTATGGGACTTAAGACATATTAAGAAGAAAAAAAGCATAGTTTTCTAAAAAAAGGGCACAGTTCCATTTTAAAGAAGATGTCAGAAAGCCAAGCTGTCGTATTTGGTGTGCAAGTATATTGTGGCCAGAATCCCACTTGCTTGTAGCCTGCTTGATAAGGTGTTTTGTTTGACTGGCTGGCTTTCTTCAGTGTTTTATTTTCCAGAACTGTCTATTCTTTATAAAAACATCTACGTGCCAATTTAAGGCATTCTGAAGTCAATCAGTTGTAAATGTAAGTGTGCATTATGGGGACTTTCCTTCACTTTAATGTGGTTAATGAATATGTTCCCATGACTTTTAAATGGACTGGTGCCTCAGCACATTTTCAAAATTACTCTATTTGAAGACATTTCCATTTATAATGGGGATTAAATCTCATTTCCCTCAATATCTGCCCTCACTTAGTCTTTTTTAAGGCTTGTCCGGAAAAATATATATCTCAGCTGCTCCTCCTGCTCTTAATGCCTTCCTAGTGTCGGTAAGAGCAGAAACCAACTGATGCCTCACTCTGTTACTCACACAGAGACAATGTGCAGACCCTGCACTATCCTCCGTTCCTGGCTGAAGAGCTCTGTGCTACCATTTCATATTATCTACACACACTGCTTCTGCTTCGTGTGTCTGCTAAAGCTTCGTGCCTTACTTCAGTCTCGGAAACTTCACATTTTCCCTGTAGGAACCTAGAGCAGGACTGGTTAAGATTCCCTTAATTTCAAGCTACTGCAGATCCTAATTGGAAAAAAAAAAAGTCACCTGAAATAGTAGTAGAGACACAGTCCTGAATGAGTGGAAGGAGGAAAAATAGAAGGGGATATAAAGAAGTCAAGAAAAGAGGTGGAAGTTATACTATTTGATTGTGTCCTTCACTTGCTGAGTCAGCAGGAGCCAAGAGCTCTGCAGGGGCACACTTAGCCTTCACATTTCTCCACAGAAACCCCATCTGGCCAACTAAATTGCCAGCAATTGAGAAGCCATGCAGGAAGCTGTATCCAGCTATTCTCATTCAGTGTGAAGGTTACTGTGTTGTGGAGGTAGTGGGAGGGGAAATAAGGAAAACGTTACGAGACTATGCCTCTCACATATAATCTAGGAGAAGCATCAAATATGTGAACAAATTTGGGCTGCTCACTGCTGTAGTTCTTACACACATAAAGAATTAGACCTTCTGGGAAAATTTAGCTACTACTTTAGAAAAACCCAGCATCAGGCAATCATGGAAAGAAAAATCTTCATGGATTAAAAAGCTGAAGGAAATTGAGTAATCAAATTTTGCTATAGAATTTTGTATCTGAATTTAAATGGAAAGCTTTTACCTGTAATCTTTCTGACAAATTATCTGAAATAAATTTCTTGGAGCTCTACTTGACCTTTGCCAGGATCTCTAACCTCCATTTAAGAGGCCTAGAAAAAAAAATTCCTTCCCTGGATCTTTTAACATGTGATATTCACTCACATGTAAGTACTGAACTGAGTATAAAAGAGTAAAGAGATACCAACATCGCATAAAAGAACACAGTAGTGGGTGCCATGGGAACTATGGGAATGGGGCTATGGGAAAGCTCCAGAAGAATATACCAGCCATTGGTTTAGGTGAACAATTAATAGAACACCAACTGCACTTCAGTCCTTTCGTTCAGTGTTTCCCAATGAGTGAGGCTGCTCTCATTAGAGAAATGTGCCATCATGAAAGGTGAGGCACAGAACAGAGTATAATCTAACTAATGTATTAATTTAGGCTCTGTGCCCAGGCTGGTGCTGTCAGCATTAACAAACTGAAGGAAAGAAGGTGGTCAAGTGCAGCAATGCGAAAAAATGGGAAATGGTGGAGAAAAAGACAACACAGCAATCCAGAAAATCTTGGCACCAGTGTTTTGTCCCTCTGATCAAAGGAAAATACATTAGATAAGCCAATATCCCATTGTCATATCACTTCCTTGATGCTAGCTGCAGTTTGGTGTCATGAGGCTGTGTTATCCTGGAGATCTGAGGTACCCTAAGGTGACTAGGTCTCTCAGTGGTGCTTTAGTGCTCAGGTCGTTCACATGATATAAGCAGTTTGCAAGGGGGTTGAAAATCACCAGTTCCTAGCCAGTAAGGCTGGAGATATGTATCACATCAGCAGTGAAGCAGAGAGCAGAACAGAAACTAATAAACTTCCCTCAAGGGGAACTCAATATACTTCATTCTATTCATGAGCAGTGGAAGCAGCTAGTTATCAACATTTTTACCATCTTGCAGCTATTAAACTGGTAGTTGGGGAAAATTTCTACTAGTCTCAGTGAATTTTAAAAATTTAAAAAGGTTTATGTTAAGACTCTCACTTTTTTTTTTTCCCTAGAAAAGATAAAGAAGTGGACAATTCTTTCTACATTCTTCCCAGCCATGTAGAAGTAGTGATGAATGTTAAGTCAAGTTACAGTGAATACTGAATAAAGCGTGTTACAGCAGCTGACCTGCTGCTAAAAGCAAGCAGAAAAAGCAGGTTTATTAGGATTTCTCTAGAATTGGTGCTTTCTTATAAATCAGGTTTTAATACAGAAAGTATTTTTGTAATTATCTGCAAGTATCATGTATTAAGGATGTATGTCTATAAAAATAAAATTAAAAAAAAAAACCCTAGGTAATTGCAGTACTAATCTTACTACATTTCTGTCCAAAATTGGTAACGAATCCAGATTTAGACATATTCATTCCGTGTGTTTGCAAAAACTGTCTACCAAACAATGCTCTTAATCAACTAAAATCACTGTCCTTCAAGTACTGAGTCAGAGTATATACGTTTCACTTTGTCTTTCAGCAATACAGTAACTGTGAGACACTATGCATATTTAGAAGTGTGTTTTGATCCATTGTACTTGGGGGCTAGCTTCTGAAGTCTTCCAGACATTTCAGAGTGGAAGTTAACAACCATAATTAGGTTTTCTGCTGCTGCCCTCTGCCACTTTAACAAAGTGCTCTTTTACTGCAAAGATGCCTTCCTGCAATCTGTATCATTTCCTCACAAAACCTTTGGCAGCAGGACTTTGGATGGGATCAATCGCATGACCTTTGAGCCCTAACCACAAAACAGAACCTTTTCTTTCTTTCCATGCCATTGGGAGTTTGCATGCATTTCTGGTGAGATCCAAAGAGCTTCCCGGGGAAAGCTGATGCAGACTGACTTTTTTTCCAAGCTTCAATTCCCTCCTGCTCACAAATCAGTGGTGGGAGCAAGCTTGTTCTCCTGTGGATTTCAATTCTATACCTAATTCATCAACAGATGGCAGTAGAAAACTCCCTACTCACCTATTTTCAGACCAAAGACCTTACAAATGACCCTAATAATAACAAAGGAAGAAAAAACATCCAAATCATTGCTGCCCAAGTATTCTGTACATATAACATGCTCTAAACTTTTCAGTAAAGTGTGAAAGTCTCCTAAAGATTAATTTTATGCTGTGGTTGAACGTCCAGAATCAGCTGCAGCTTTTGGAATGACTCTCTTTCCTGTCACCTTCTTCTGCTTTTAAACGATTGTGTTATATAGATTTATTTTTCTAGTTATGAAGGAGTATATTGAATATAGATTATAGCAAATAATTTGCATTTCCCACAGATGTATTACTGTGATGAAAAGTCAGTTCTCTGATGTCAGTAAAGACTGTTTCAATTGTGGTCATTACAGTGACAGAACAAGTAATTCAATAAGCAAGTTTTTGAGACATGCCTCACTGGATTTTGGCATTTCATTAATTATTCCCCCTTCAAATCAAGTAGATGGTGTAATAAACTTAGTGAATTCTTTATATAGATTGAAACATTAAGATACATGGAATATACAGTAGTTTCTTATTCCATTTTTTAAAAGATGCTGATATCTTGGCATTGCCAGCCAAGGAAAAAGCATTACCGTAAAAATTTCTGAGAGACATTTTCTTGTGTAATTTATAATAGTGGATGTCTGATACAGGAAACCTTATATTATATAATTCTCTTTCAGCCTGAAGACACATGAATTAGGCCTAGAGTTCCTGATTTCTATTCCCACCTCTTTCACTAACTTATCTTAATAATTCTTTGTACTTCACAGTTTGCCAGCATGTGTCCTATGGTGAAAGAAACTGATTTCAAAGGAAAGGAAGAAAGGGACAAGAAATGGTTCTTTCAGGCACTGTTGGAGGGAGTAGTTTACTGTTCTAAACATAATGGAAATGTTTGAATTGTCTGAGCCAATGATTTAAATTGAGGTAGGTTTGTCTCAAATCTTCTTCAAGATGTGAACACTGATTTCCCTTCAGTTTACTGTGTGGAGTTTTTTAGATCAGACTTTAAACACCGACGACGTGTTGGCTGTGTGTGTTACTGAGCCCCAGTGTACTTGGCAAAGGAAAGTGTATGTCCTAGAAGCAGAGCAGAACATTTTGCCTTCGCACACTGTTCTACAGAAATCTTGGGGGAAAGCCAGTATAGTGTCAAAGACATAAAGACTGAAGCCTCATTTTTTAAGTTTTTGCTATCTGCTTTCTCACCCTTATTTCTGTTTTGGGTTGTGGTTCCCTCCACACCTCAACCCCTCACCCCCCACCAAGGAAACAGACAAACCTACTATAGTAGAATACATTTTGGTCCCAAAAGCAGAAATATTTCTTGATTTGTACTTTTTTCTTGATCTGTTTTTGCTATGTAAGTATTGTAAACTTTCTCTATAACCTTGGGGAAGGAGATAACTAATGTGGTAAACATTCACATTCTTTCAGATAGATTTTGGCAGCTTTTTAGTTATCTAACTAGTTTCAGGTTGTGTCATTTTTATATAAACAATTTTGGAAAAAATAAAAATAACATTAATAATATGGCTATAAGCATAAATAGTTGTGCTGCCCCTGATACTATGTTATGAAAAATACAACCAGTATTACAACAAACAGTTTTTAGTTCAGGTACATGTGCTTGGCTGAGAAGATTTATAACAAGATTGCTATGTGTTAGCTAAATGTAAATATAAACCAGTAATAAAAGATAAAATTCAAAAGATGAGTGCTCATATACATAGAAATAGTTGCAGAACCTTTATTTAGTCCTATCATGCTGTCTTTAATATATCACATACATTTATTTCCAAAGGACAGTGGTTATTTAATATAGCGCCTGAATTTTTAAGAAACATATTCCATGAATGAACTGTATGTTCAAACTGTTCTACCTGTGTCCTCTGGCTCCCTATGCTGTGAATACGTAAAGAAGTTAGAGAATGAAAAAATCATGCATTCATCAGGATTTTCTCATCGTAGTGGTAGCATTTGGAAGTTAGTAGCTTCCTTTGTAAATAACTTTGTGTTTTAGTAAAATGTGTGTGTTTTAGTAGAATGTGTTTTAGTAAAATGTTATGCAACAGTAAACGTATGACACTGACAGTGTGAAGCTTTTGTGTTCTAAACTGAACCATTTGTCAACAATCCACCAAAAAGTGCATCTCCTGCTGAATATTGAACTTAGACCTTTTATTTTACTTACTTCTTTTGAGAAACTGTTGGTGTGTGGACAAAGGGTACTGCAGGGCAGAACCCAGCAAGCCCTGTCTTCCTACATGAACCTTGCTATATTAATTCAGACATAGGAATGGATGCTCAAAATATGTATCTATTCAGTGTAATAGAACATCTACTGAAGAGGGTTGCTGTGAATATTGAACTTAGACCTTTTATTTTACTTACTTCTTTTGAGAAACTGTTGGTGTGTGGACAAAGGGTACTGCAGGGCAGAACCCAGCAAGCCCTGTCTTCCTACATGAACCTTGCTATATTAATTCAGACATAGGAATGGATGCTCAAAATATGTATCTATTCAGTGTAATAGAACATCTACTGAAGAGGGTTGCTGATATGTGCGAAGTACCTCACTGATTCAGCTGTAATGTTCCTGTCATCACGGGAACACTGCTGTGGTCATCCATCCCCACAGGGCTTAGGGTGCCTGGGGAAGGCCAAGGCCATGTGTAGCCCACAGATGGGGTTTGTATACAATTGTACCAAGAGTACGTACTGCATGGCTGGAGGAATGGCATGAGAACCTGTTGGCAGTCGGGGTCTGGCTCTGCAGTGGAAGACTTGGTGTGAACAAGCATGCGTGTGTATGTGTGATTGACTGTGGTGGAGCAGATGTGGAGACAGACCTGTTGCAGTCTTGTTTGTACTGCCTATAGGTTTACTTTGGAGTAAATTATCCCCACCTGAAGCTTCCCTGAGAGTAAGCAGGCTGTGACAGTTCAAAGGAGAGCCCAGGAGCAAACTGACATACCAGCAGTGTGAACAGTCAATGAACTGCAGAGTGAAGTGGAGTGCTAAGTTGTTTGACAGCATGCACAGGTGATTTAGCTCACATGTGTCTTGTCAACTATTTCTGTATGGCACCAATATTCTGAGGAGACATAACTGAAACACCATTCTCATGCCATGAGTTAATTCTGCGAAGATTCTTGCACAAAGACATACACACCATACTACTTCATTTTCTTTCATGTATACTTCCTTGTTTTTAAAGACATTTTGGTGTCAATATCTTTCACTTCTCATACATTTACTCAGCTTTTTATATTCAAAATACTTGACTTCTCCATTTTCAATATAACTCTGATACAACACAGAAAAATTAAATTACATTTCAAAGTTAATCTGGATAATTTCTATTATTTCTACTCAATTTTTAATATGCTTGTTAATTATTCACTTTTTTTCCCCAAAACATCCTACTTCTTTCTACTTTTACCCAGTTATTAAAAAATTATATTTCTCTATTTACCTTCCCCTTATCCAAATTCTTGTAAGAAATTTTATTTCAGTAAAAATATCTTCACTAAGGGTAGTAAAGTACATTAGTATTCATTTTGTGTTTTCTAATCTGTAATTGTCTTTTAAACATAAATATTTTCCTGATCCACTTTGTAGAGATCAGATGGAAAAAAATAAAGTTAAGAGAACTTTTGAGAACATGCCACTATAAACCTTCCTTCTTTTTTAATTTCTTTATCCATAAGAAAGTATATGTCTGTAACAAATTTGAAGTATTCCCTTGTTTTGGAAAGGCCAGTCATTTCACACTCTGCTCTTTAAAGTACTGTTGGAAGAATATTGCCCAGGAAAAGAACATAAATTTTCAAATAATTGAATAAAGTATCAGTAATGAGATTCATATTGGACAATCAAAGTGGACTTTAAGCAGAAGTTAAACTCCTACATTCAAAACAACATTTCACAATGTCTGTATTAACATTAGTTCATAATGAAGAAACTCTCATTTTGGACTACTAAATTTGAGGTGATCCTTAATTTCTGGTACACCATCTAAGATGGAGAGGAAGGATTTTGGCCAGAAGAACAGTCAAGAAGGAGCCCAACCCCAAAATTTCCAAGCTGCTCTCTCTTCATATTTGATTTTTACTTCAGTGTATCTCTGGTATGAAATGAACACTCAAAATTCAGACCATATCCGAAGTCCTTTGTCTACTGTCCTGCGGAAATTGCATGCTCTTGTTCAGGGTGGGGTAATGCTGCATATATGGCTGAAATGTAGTGCAACTTCCGTAGGAAGGATAGATCTGAGTTGTGGGTTTGAATATCTCTGGGTGAGTTGAGCCTTTTTCTGGATTTCTGTTTAAATTTCTGTGCAAGACTCGACAATTAGCTACTGTTCAAAAAGGTAAATTTTGTTTGACTTACTAGGTACCCTCATAAGTCAAGTCTGCTTTGCTTGAACAAGACATCTAACATCTAGAAAAAGGAATAGGAACTCAGATGCCATATTGTTCCCTGTGTTTCTTTGTTAGATAGCTTTACATAGGTTTTTGTGCAGCCTGTGTTTAATTTTTTACTGTACAGGGATGCTAAACACTTTAAATAATTGTGATGTAGCCAGTCACTTCCTTTACACACTGGGACTCCGAAAATTGATTCTCACAGTAGAATATGGTTTTCTGATATATTCTATTGTTGGTGTCTTTTATGTAACAATCTGCTGTTAAGAATAAAATTATGACACCCTTCCATTGGAACATGAAAACACAGCCATCTGGCATGTATGTGTGTCATCATTTTGCCAATTTCTTTGTCACAGCCTATTTTAGTACTTGGGAGAACCTTCTACTTGATACTTTTGTCAGTGAAAAATTAATGCTTAAAATCATCCAGTCTGTTAATAAGATTCCCTTTTCACAATCTACTACCTTCTGAACAATGTGGTTAGGATTTAAAATTGCATACACCGATGTTCTCTAAATATGAAATTTTAAATAATTGCTGAATTCATCTTATGACCTGCATGATTTAATCAATTTCCCAGGACATGTTTTCCAGTGAATTTTTAAAATACAAAAAATTCCTTGCTATCTCTCAGTTCATTTACTGAATGTTTGTGTAACCATGTTTTTAAGGCAAACACAAACAGGAATAAATTCAGTTGAGTTACAAAGAATTATGCTATATAGCAATTGGATGTGGACAGGTAGTCAAGAGTTATCTTTCTTCCTCCAAGACTGCTACTACTTCAAAGATGAGAAGATAGAGTTGATTAGGCTTTTTGGAACACAGAACCTGTTTCTTTTAGTGGCTGACAATCATTCATGTTGCCTTCAGTATTGTGCAACACTGGTAATTTTAGCAACATCTGACAGTCACTGTAGTTAAGAATATGTAAATATTTTCATTACAAGCAACATTTGTCAGACATGAAGACTTTAGCTATTCCAAACTGTGTAAGCAGAGTATTTTTTAACTATGTAATAACCACCAGTGCTTCACTTCTTGATCATCCCACAAAATCCATCCATCCAGATTACATCATTCAGGTCTGAACTGGCAACGTAGCCAGTTGCTGAAGCTCCTCAGCAAGCAGTTCTATGAATTGTCACTGAAAAAGTTCAGCATCTAGTAAAGACAGAAAGGAAATATTTTATTTAGTGCCAGAATAGAAAGTGCAGTTTTGTTTGCATTTATCCTCTTTGTTGAAATATTTTGTTCTCTATATACTTAATGCTAAAATAATGTCAGTACCAATTCTGTAACACTGTAACAGATCACCAAGCGGTCAGCTGTAATGCCCTTCAGGCAAACCAGCTCAGCAAATCTGGCAAGTTATTTAAATTACATGTCATCCGAGGCTTTGCAAGGATAAGTGAAACTGCCATTTTCTGATACCAGTGGCAGCAGGTAAGCCTCTTGGGATTGTTTGAAGGATTTGTCCACAGTGTGGTTCCTCAAACATTAAAAAATACATTTCACAGAAAGATTCACTATAGGTGAATAACATAAGAGCAGAATTTTCCTTGTAGTTTACAGTGCTATACAAGGCATCTGTACCTCTATAACAATAGTAGCAATTATTGTATGACTATTAAAACATGAAAACTCCTATACTGAGTCAACTTAATCACGAATATAATACAATCTTTATTTCCACTCCTGTGCCTCCTTCTCCTTCTCCTTCTCCTTCTCCTTCTCCTTCTCCTTCTCCTTCTCCTTCTCCTGCTCCTGCTCCTGCTCCTGCTCCTGCTCCTTCTCCTTCTCCTTCTTCCCCCTCTCCTTCTCCTTCTCCTTCTCCTTCTCCTCCTGCTCCTGCTCCTGCTCCTCCTTCTCCTCACAGCTTGATTGCAGATCCTGCTGTAACTGTAGTAGTCACAATGTGCTTCAGCAAATTATCGTGACTTTTATTTTCTCTCTTTTGTTAATATTTCATCATTGCTCTTACTAAATCAATAACCTTAAGAATAAAGAGGAAATTATAATATCTAGAACCACTGTATTAAATAATCAGGATGATGGCAGACTAACAATAAGACTTTGATTAGCTGTAAGGGTTACTGTACCAAAGTTCTGTTTTCAGTTTTCAAAATACTGTTTTTCATGTACTTTTATGTTTGCTTGTATGCATGTAAGACACATACTGTACTTTGCAATCAAGAGAATAAAGGAAGATCAAAGAAATACCCACCTTAGTGTGGTTAAAAAAAATACTACATGTATTACCCACTGCATTTCTGATTGACAGTTCTTGAAACTCAGATTGACAACATGTAGGATGTAATGAGTGGGAAGACGACTGGAGTGTTCAGCTTATAAAAGAGAGGTCTGTCTTCACAATAGCAGTAGAAGTTGTTACAGTCATCTGTTAGTGCATTTGAAGAAGAATATGATAAACAGTGTCTGTGTAAAAGACCGCCTAATGATGTGAATGTCTGCTTTTTAAAATTATAGTTTGTGTTTATGGATTTTTACATTCACATATTTACTTTCTCAGGGCAGTGCAGTACTATTAATATTTTTCATAGGAAATTAATAGACAGAAGGGGAAAGATAGATAGTAGTGGCCAGTGAATGGACAGCAACTTCACACTACTAAGTAAAAAGCGGTCAGGGAGTAAGGGCTTCTGAGACCTGACACTCTCAGTTTCTGTGATCAAGTAAAAAGAACTAGCTCATTTTCACACTGGTTAGAGACAGCCAGCCTTGCATAGGATTACCAGACCCACACTGCATAGTACTTGACTCTGCTGCAGCTAAACCCTTGGGGCCCTGAGAGATCACCTTTGTTTACAGGTCTGGGGGTTGGTGGCAGGTGGCTTCCTCCCTTCCACTGCCCAGATCAAAGTGCCTGAAGTAATGTAAAAACTATGTTGCAGCTTCCTAGAACTGCATTTTATATTAGGAGTCTCAGAGGATCATGTATTGGAAGTTTTGAGGTGTGACATAAGGATCTGTGATGTGTGAACGGGTGATTAGTCTGTGAAGATGGTATTGGAGGACTGTGTAGAATACATGGAGGGAAGACTGGTGGAAAACTGACAGTTGAATCTTCATAGAGTTCTGGGATCAGTTCATGAAACAAACTGTCTCCAAAAGCCTGCTCTGGCTTTGTCTCGAAGAGAGATATTTGGAACGGTCTAAGGCATAATGAGGGAAAGAACTACAAATTAAACAGGTGTAAATGAACAGAGTTCTAGTGCTTATGCAACCTACCTCTTTTATTTATTAGGGCAGATGGAACTGAAGACACCAGGAGCCAGGAGTGGTTTCTTTCCCCATTGTGCAAAGATTAAATTAGGATTAACTCATAGGTTAACAACAATGATAATGCACAAGCCTAAGAAAAGTCGCATCATGACTCAAAACCATGGAGTTCTGTGTCCTCACTCTTCTATCCTATTGTCTTTTTCAGGTAGGGAAATATGCCAGTCTTCTATTTAGAGCAGAAAACTTTATATGACTACTCAGCCCATGCACCGCAGAGCTCTATACCATTTGTGGTCAACAACTTTCTAGTTGACCATTCTCCACCCACCTGTAAAGTGGGTGAATCAACAGTCATATAGAAACTCCTCACTTCTAATCTTGATAGCAGTTATATAGGCACCAAATGTAGGCAGCATGAATGTTGATGCTGTGGGCAAAAAGCCAGGATCACAATCTGGCTCTTCAAGACTTGACACATTCATAGAACACTGTAATACAGTATTGTTTATTTATAGAAATTTGGACCTGTTTGAACTTTCCTGCTTTTATAGCAAAGAATAAAAGCTGAAGGTATCTTCTATAATCTATAAGACATTGTGTGCCTTCCTCTGAACTCCGATAATAATCATAGCGTCCAAATGAGTTTAAGATTCCCATGTTAAAGCAATGTCATTTTATCCTATGTATTTTGCTGGTTCTCAGCACTAAAGGAAACTCATCTTATTATTATCTCACTTTTTTCCACAGAACCAGTATGTCCCTGAATTTAAATATAACACAGCAAGTGGGGTAAAATCAGACAGAGGGTATAATTAAAAATGCTAAAATAGTATTTGTGCCTATTTTAGTGTGAAAATGGTTCTTGGGAATTCAAGGATGAATTTTCCATATGTAACATAAATTTGATGGGAATAATTGTCCTGACACGT
Source organism: Eurypyga helias (assembly GCF_000690775.1). Classification (NCBI taxonomy): domain Eukaryota; kingdom Metazoa; phylum Chordata; class Aves; order Eurypygiformes; family Eurypygidae; genus Eurypyga; species Eurypyga helias. The sequence goes on along the minus strand of NW_010238054.1, from coordinate 50,145 downwards.
TTTAGATTCTTGAAACATGGTGAGCCTCAAGTTGTGGGAGTGATTTTGGCATGTTATATAAGATGGGACTGTGATGTCTGTGTTGCGCAGGACTTCAAAATCCACATTTTGCTCATGCATATTGGCTATAAAAATTTGGTTAAATATCCATTTGAAAATATTCTGAAGAAAACTTGCATGCATGTGAATCCTGGTTAAGTTTGTAGGGAGTATGTACATATACATGCTACCAAGAATCAAATACATTTCTAAAACAAGTTTGCTGTCTTTCAACACTAAAATAAACATGGTGTGTTAGGCAACAAGGCTCTAAACCCTGTTTCTGTCTTGTTTGACTTGGATTAAATTTGACAAGATGTTCCATCTTTGGGACAAGCAGACAACAGAGAAAAGGAGGACAGGAGCTCTGACTGACTGTTGTCACCATTCTCAAGAGGAGTCATTGTAACGTTTAGTCGAACCACAGCAGAAAGGAAGATTCTACCTGCAAGGCACCATCTAGCAATTGATATTTGCAATGCCACAGTGTAACTTTAATGGGGATAAGTGACTTTGAAACTTTCACACTTTGCTGTGTTGAGTGCAGCAGCAGAAATAAGGTGCAGGGAAGAAACCCTTCATACCTTTTATGCCCTTACCAGCAATTCAGGGAAAGGTGATTCGGTGCTTATTTATCTCTGAAGAAAGGCTTTTGTGCACAAAAATTTTCCTTTTCCTTGCCAACTTTATCAGTTAGTCTAATGAAAAAAAATTACTTTTCTCCATAACTTTTGCCCTCTTGTTCTTCTACTTCCAGATACTGCAGAGACCAGAGAAAGAAAAGGGAGAAAGGTTATCTCCCTTACTTTCGCTTCTTTATTCGTACAGGTAAGCAGCATATAACCTCAGTTTATTACAGTGTTCTCAGCTATTTCCATAAATCCTTTCTCTGAAGTATGAAAGACATGTTTATACTTTTCCATACTAACAGATGTTAATGAAGAGATATAATGTAGAAATACTAATGTCACCACTCACAGAAAGGTCAAACTCTTAAATAATAGCAGTTCTCTTCATTGTGTGCCAATGCAGGAAACAAGGGGACACATGAAACCATTTTCCTCTAAGCAGGCTACTTATCTTGCTCACTTGCCTCCGAGCAGGCAGACACAGAAAGGTATCGTTATTAGCACAGAGTAAAATAAACTGTAAAGCAGAAGTGAAGAAGCAGCTGATCATGATGGAATCAGCCTAATCCCATTTCTCCTTTGGAATGGTTCTGTGTACACACAGGTTGGATTTTAAACTTGTACTGTAATTCTAGATTTATTACAAACTGCTATATCTTATAATACATTCTCTCCAAACCAATCTCCTAAAAAGCTGTTAAATTAACTTTTGGACATCTTTACGTATTGGGGTGTGGGGGGGTGGGCATTTGTCAGGTATGAGCCAACAAGTAATGAAGATTTATATCTTAGCTGGGAACAGGCTAGATTCCATAATTTTTCATTTTCTGACACTCTAGCATTTGGGAATTTTTAAACAGGTGAGTAATTTTTGCGGAGGAAAAATGCTATTGATAATCAGAGTTGGATGAGGTCCATCAAAACACAGTTTCAACCCTGCATTGATTTTATCAAAGTTTATGGTTAAGAAATAGTAGAATATGCATATTTGGTGACTTTGGAGATATGTCCATTTATCAGTGAAGTCATCCTTCAGACACACTCAGATGTGGTGTAAAATTGTGGAAATATTGAAATTATTACTCAGAAAGGTACATATTAAATAAGACTTCTATTTAGTAGATTTAATAATGTATACTTGTCATATTTTTGTCATTCATTTTGTTAGCTAACTCAGTGAAATGTAAATGACTGAGGACGGTGTCCTATTTTCCATTGTTTTATGCATTAGTGCTATTTTTTAATTGAAGGAAGAAAGAATTAGAAAAATTCACTCATAGGAAAATGAAAAAATAGCTACCCAAAATACATTAAAATATGCATAAAATCATTCTCCTTTTTCTTTGGGCTGCATGATACCTCTTTTCCTTTTGACTTTGTTTGCCTAACTTTTCACTTACAGTATGATTTAGATATACTTGATCTGGAATATAACCTATTCTCCTGGTTCGAGTTACTTGCTTGGTTCTAAAAATACTCTTGAAACAATCAGTGAGTTTCTGAATTGTGTTAGTTCTGCTGAAATCTTATCAAGGGCACCTGAAGTCCTACCTAATTTCTAAACAGCTGTTCCATATGTGTGTATCCTTTTACAGGACTGTCTAAGCTTATAGGCATCTAAAGGATTAGTCGACATCTTGAGTGTTTTCACAAATTTTTAGGGGTATTTATTTTGGGTACATGATTATCTATTTCATACTTATGTCTCCACTTGAGTAAGGCACAGCTAAACCCAGATCTACAAGGTCATTCTGAAAAAAACCACCCATAATTCTGATCATTTAGCTTGCAGTGCTGTTCAGCTAGTGTACAATTGCTTGCTGCTTGTAGCATTTACCAGAGAAATGTGAAAGCTTCTTTTTTAGGTTTTAATTATCTTCAGAGGGAAAAAAAATCTTGTTTTCTACATTCTGGAAAGCCACCTTTGCATTTCTACTGAACTGTAAAGAAACATGGTACTGAGAGACACATAGGGTATTTTATTCCAAATGGTTGAATACTCTCATGTAGGAGGGTCTCCTCTCAGCATATAGTTTCTTTTTTTCTTCTTTTTTTTTTTTTCAGTGATGGCCTAGTACAAAACAAATACGTATTGCAATGAATACTGTATAGGCATCAGTTTTTTCTGTTTTAACTCTTTCCAGACATGAGTCCATCTCCCTCATATTCTACAGTGTCCTCAGGGATTTTGCATTACTGGCTATGCAAAAATTGAGAAAAAAAAGATAGCTTGAAGTAGCAGGCTTCTTTCAGTCCTTTCAGTATTTTCTTAATATATAGTTAAAACCCTTGCAGCTGAAGCAGGCACAGAACCCACCTGTCCAAATTCCTAGGAAAGTGCTCTAACATAAAGTATTATGCAAAGTGTAAAAAATGACTGATATATCTCTTTTAAAAAAGTCACCCTTAGATGTCCATCTCTGAAGCAGCTGAGACTTCCTGAGCAGAAAGAATTGCATAATGAAATGAGGTAGCCACCAAACTTAGATACAGTGGATCACACCACTGAGATTTTTTTTAATATGTTTGATGGGTATTTTGAGGAATGCCACCCCTCTTTCTTGATGAAGCAGGGAATTTAAGCCTTGTTTTTTTGAGAACTGGATGTTTCCTCACCTCTCCCACAGAGATAGCCACACAGAATTTATATCTATCAGTTTAAAGTAGTCATCCTGGCCTCCAGTCTCTGGAGAATATGAAAATATTTCCTTTGTCCTTCCTTTATTTCCTTTTGAAAGTAATTTGAGCTTGAACTTTGAGAACAATGATCCTTTCAACTTTCATAACCGTAGGATAAAGCCTTTAATGATAGCATAATGGTTAATTTTTTAATATTATTATTTTTTTAAAGCCAGGAAATATTTCAATATTCTGCAAGGGTTATACCAGACACTTTTCTGATATGAATATGTGACATCTCTGTTTTTCTTAAAACAAAGAACAGTAAGTGCAGCTGTCTTTCATTTGAAAATCAAAACCAATTCTTATCTGGGTGGAGGAAAAAATAGCATTTTCTAAAACTTATCTGCATCCGTTCTTAAAATGCCTTGAAGATTAGATGAAAACACTTAGCTTTTTGAAGAAATAACACATGCTATTTAAGTGCATTTTAATAGAAAAAAGTACCATTGACTAGGTCAGATGTTGGTAAAAGCTCCATGAAAACTGAATCATTTTCCCCTCAGCAGTGAGTATTTCATTCAGCACTGATCTGTAGTGTGCAAGAGAAAATTGCTCCAACATTTCTGATTATCAGTTCTTTGAAGAAAAAGGAAAGAAAAGGGAGTTAATTTGTGCCATTATTTTCCTCTTAGCATAAGAAAAATATCATGGTCTTGGTTAAAGCTGAAATCTGGACTTTCCTTCTCTGTTTTATATCCTCTAGTGAGTTTTTACTATTATACTTCATGTATAAGTGTAAAGAAACGTCTTATATTCAGGTACAGCCACCTACATGGATGATACACACATTAAACAATTTCTTAGGGAACTTACTTTAGATTTTGTTCCTTTGTTTTTCTTCTTTAAATATTAATAAGTTCATATTTTATAAATAGAGCATATAAATTCTTTAAGTATTGAAAAGGATTACATTTGCTATCTAAAGCTATAGACTTTCAAAATCAGTATGTCCCTTGAACTGGTTATAGATGGCTGTTTTCTTCAAAGTAGCTGGCTACCTTTTTTCTTTGTTATGAACAAATTCTTTTCAATAAAATGTACATTTGCCCTATTTTCTGCTGTTTCAGCATTGACAACCCCAGGCAATTTCTTTCTTCTTTCAGTCATCTTAGAACTCAATGAGACCTATATTTATGGCTTGAGTTTTGGATCTTGAATCACATGCTAACATGCTTATAGTGTGAGAGAGCTTACTGTTTGACTTTTAAAAAGACAAAAGGAATTTGTTGTATTCAATAGCTTTTCAGCAGTCTCAGAAGATAGCATCTTATTTATCTGATTCTGTGCATGAAAAGCTTTCCAAAAGAAGTGAATATTACCTGAGCAGTGTTCTTCATAATCTTAAATCAAGAAATAATAGCACATTTCGTTACAAATGGAAGAACAGACAATTGAATGGCACTGTCTGATTCTACTGTGATGTTATCCATTTTTAGGTCATTATCTTTAGCAAGAGCTTTGCTGTTTTATCAGTTGTAATTTAAAATACAGGTGCTTATAATGTTCTTTCAAAGTCTTAGCTGATAATATCAGGTAAAGTGAATCTGGGGTTTAATACAACTGATTCTTGTTACTCAACAAGCATTTTTTAAGAGATGCAAATCAAAATGAGAGCCAGAAATGATGTTCACAATGTACCAACTTTTTGGTTTAATAGTAATACAACTGCAGGACAAAACTAGTGTTTTTCTGTTAATACCATTGCACAGTTTCACTGATGGTACCATTAGTAACATAAGAAAACATGACGCTGGCTAGAGAAGATGGTAGATGCTAATTTACAGAACCACATTGTCTTTGACTGTGGAAAAAAATCCCAGTGTTGTGCCTTCAGCATAAAGCAACTGTATGAGTGGCTAATATGTTTGGCAGCACTTCATAGCCTTCATGGGAATATCCTGACCAGGCCAACTATGCTGTATTCATACTACCATCATTCAGCAGGGCAGCACTTATTCTTTCAGCTTCAAAATATCTTGTAAGGTGATGCTCTCTGGGTCTTTCCACTCAGGAAAGACAAACTATTGCAGCAGTTCTCATGTTTAGGTGTTTAATGAGCATCTATGGGGCTTTTAGTGATTTCCACAATTTTATTTAAACTGGAGTGGTCAGACACCACTGAAGAAACATAATGTAGATTAGTTTAGTTCAGAAGTTTTTACCTTCAGATGACTCATGTTTCACATTTCAAAACAAAGCTGCATGATTTCATTTCAAGATTGAACATCTCAAAAATTAAGAAAAAAAGCAAATATTTCCTGAGACTACTGGAATTTCAACTTTGATATCTGACATGGGATGTTTTTGGTTGTCCTAGGAAAATACTTTAAGCTAAAGTTTTTACTAACAGTGTATTTGGAGGTCTTGAAATCTGCACTGCTGAGATCTCTGAGCTACAACCAAAACGACATCTGTTTTGAATATGTGAAGTACCAGATAATGCAAAGCACTGTGACATTCATGTGATGAATATCAGATTTGATGACCCTAAATTTATAGATCTTTCTTAAATTTTGTGTTTCTTTTCCCTACCTGACAACTGTCCCTGACCTTGCATTGCTTCACATAGGTGTTGTGAAATAACACAAATATATATTTCTGAAATATTCTATTAATTCAGAAAATTCATATGTAAATGAATAATTGTCTCTTCAGGGAAAAAAAAAGATTGGTCTGCAGTAAATAAGTGTCTAGGTCATTTGACTGGGATACAGAAGTGAGCTCTATTAATCTTGTTTGTTGAAAAGCCTCTTTGTTCAACCTGTTCCAGTCTCTGTCCCCTGCTATTTCTTATTTTCCTCTGCTGATGTTTCCAGTCAGACCAGTACAATTCTGTAGTTGGTCTGGATGGGATGGAGTCAGTTTTCTTCATAGTATCCCTTATGGTGCTGTGTTTTAGATTTGTGAACAAAATTATGTTGATAATACACCAGTATTTTACCAACTGCTATGCAGTGCTTGTACAATGTCAAGGACTCTCTGTTTCTCACTCTGCTTCCCCAGGGAGTGGGCTGGGGGTGGATAAGAGGTTGGGATAGGAAAAAACTGTGACAGCTCACCCCCTCTGACCAATGGAATATCCCATGCCATACAACATTGTGCTCAGCAATAAAATTAGTGGGTGGGAGAGTAGTTTTTCCAAGGCAGACGTTGCTTGGAGACTGACTGGACATTGGGCTGCTGGTGGGAGGTGGTAAGTGCCTGCCTTTGTACCACTTGTTTGTCTTTTTCTTTTCTTGACCTATTAAATTTTCTTTATTTTGACCCACAAGATTTTTATCATTTATTTTTCCCCCTTCTGATTCTCTTCCCCATCCTGCTGGGGTAGGAGAGTGAGTGGGCAAGTGGGTGGGTCTTCACTGTTGGCTAGGGTCAACCCACCATGAATTCTCTGTTAATTGTTCCTGTTTCCACTTCCACTCATAGTCCTGGAAGACTCTGTAGGAGTCCAATGTCTTCTTCAGGCCAAATCCCTATAAATTTTAATCAAAGGGCTTAATCTTTCATAATTTCTTTTTATCTGTGTTGTGGATGGTAAACTCGGGTGCAGGAGAAGCAGGTTCTCATCTGTTAATTCAAGCACTGGGCCTTAATCCAGAGCAGCTGAGAGTAGAAAAAATTCCCCTGTCGTCTCCTACTTCTGAACTGGATGTTCATTTCTTACATATTTTGGTGTATGAATAGCCTGATCACACTTGGAGCTGTGATAAGAACATATTTATTGAAGGAAAAATAATCAGAAACATAGTAGGTAAACACTAGCAAGTACCTAGAAGTATGAACAGTGATTCTTGCACAATTTTGACTTTTCCGGACTTCCCAGAATTTGGTTTCCAGATCTATCTATATCTTTGACACAAAGCCCCATTCCTCCTGCCAAATTCCAAGACCCTGTTCCAAAATAGTCAGGTGCTAGAACATTTCAAAGAAAAGATGTCTAGTGTATTTTAACACTAGAAAAATAATATACATAGTTTCTGTTTTCCAGAAAAATAAAATGGACTTGTCCCATTTTATTTCCAAAGAAAATTGTGGATCAGAATGACATTATTTAGCAAGCTAAAAAGCGTCTGTAAAAAACATCTACAAATATCTAGAAAATAGTGTGGCCAGCAGGACGAGGGAAGTACTCAGCACTGGTGAGTCCACACCTCGAATACTGTAGGTACCCACTAATCTAAACGTACCCAGTTTAAATTTAAACCCGTTACCCCTTGTCCTGTCACTACAGGCCCTTGTAAAAGGCCCCCTCCATCGTTCATTTAGCCCTTTCAGTTACTTCAAGACTGCTATAAGTTTTCCCCAGAGCCTTCTCTTCTCCAGAATGAGCAACCCCATTTCTCTCAGCCTTTCGTCATGATGATGCCCTCTGAGCATCTTTGTAGTCCTCCTCTGGACTCGCTCCAACTGGTCAACATCCTTATTATGTTGGGGGTTGTAGAGCTGAACGCAATACTCATGGTCTCATAAGAGCTGAATAGAGGGGGAGAATCACCACCCTTTTCTTGCTTCTGGATAATGTTACCAATCCTTTAAGTTTTGAAAAAGGACCTCTTGTGAAACATACTCAGCTAATATCGGAATAACCAGCATTCCAGAGACCCTTCTGATGAAACTGACCTTCACTAATTCAAGCATAACATCAAAGCCTTATTTCTGATAATTTGCATTTTTCATATTTATTTTAAAATTTTCTGCATCACCTGCTCTTACAAGCTTAGATTTGTATCTATTTTTCTACTAAGTAAAAATCCCAAATTACTATTCAAGAATCAAGGATATCTTCCTTATCTGACATACGTGTTGAGGTATCAAGGGTCATGCAACTTCCTAAGGTTTAGCACAAACATTGAACTATCAATAATTTTCAGTCTCCTTATACATTTATTGCACAGACAGGTAAACATAAAGTATGGATTAAAAAACGTTCCACATTGATTTAAATATGCTTCTCATGAGTAGTGGTTTTCAGAGCTAGATTCATAAGGAAACTGCACTGTAGCAATACTAAATTTTGAAAGTATAATATCTGGATATATGGCTTCAAGGATTAATTTACTATGCAATGCTACTGTCTTATTAGTACCAAGTCACAGAATATTTCCAACATAATGTAACATTTTATCATGGATAGAGAAAGTAATTTCTACAAATACATAATAATCTTAGGTTTTAGTCTTGCAATATGAGCCACTAGTGTGGATCTGTATTCTCATTTAAAAAAAATCAATAAAAAATCTAGTGAAAAGTGTGAAAAAATGTTGTTGCACCTATTTATTATTTCAACAAACATCTCCTTTGTAGTCCTATTACACAGTGATTAAAGGGTGAAAATAGAATTTCATTTGCAAGGTATTAGTTTACAATGAAATTTTTGTAGCTGTCAGGGTAAAACTATAATTACATTGAAATTAATTTTTCTCTTCAGGATATGAAGTGACAACATACACCTTTGGAATGAAATAACAGGAATAAGTTTTAAAACCAATGCTCTGAACAAAAAGCAGCTGCAGTTCGATATATGTAAAAAGTAATGAAACCAAGACAAATAATGTAAACTTCTGTGGAAAAGTCATCTCTTGAGATGCAGTATTTTTGCAAAGCTCTTGAATGATTAATGCAAATGGTATTTCACTTGTGGTTGTTTTTCAAAGTGGGTCAAGAACACATATGTTTATATCACACATGAAAATGATGTTAAATTTTAAAGCTCTAATAAATTCACAAGAGCCAGACATATTTAGGATTAAAACTTTGACTATGTCCACAGTACATTCCCCTTGTGCCTTCATAATTGCAATGTTGTTAAGGCTTGAAATCAGTGCTTTTATGTTACAAGTTAAAGATTAATTGGAAGCCTTATCTTTGAATTTTCTTACTTTCTTGGGTTAAAGGCAAATCATTAAAACAACATTAATGTGTTTCCTTTTCCTGTATTAATTTCCTTGTATTAATGGTAGTTAAAATGGAAAAGAAAAGAAAAAAGGCTCAGGGGGAGAACTTTTAAACAGAATTTCCCTTTATGTCTTCATTGGGGGTGTCTTTTTATATGTCTTCATTGGGGGTGTCTCTTTATTTTCTTATTCAGAAGAATTTGATTTTCAAATTTGCAAAAATGCAGTGCTATTGGTATATGGATAGGAAAAGCCCCACTCTCATTACATGAGTAAATAAAACCTTTCTTGAGGCACGTCTGTGAAACCTTTTGCAGAAGATTGCAATGTCTCCATACACATACTTTAAATTTGTACAGATGCAAACTAAATCTAAACCAAAAGATGCAGAGTTATGGCTGTGGTCTTGATGGGCTAATGAAGCTATATTGTGAGTGAGCTTTTAAAGGTATTTGTAGTTCCTCTCTGTGTAGTTAGGCAGAGATCATTGAAATCATGCTTGCAAACACTCTTTTCTATGAACTTTGCAAGATTCAGTCTAGGGTTTAGTCACATTGATTTTGCCAGCACATAGACAACTGCTTTGCCTACATTTGAACTCAGCAAAATTAGTTTTAATCTTCATCTTTGACTTTGTTGTGGGTGTCAATTATTACTCGTCAATTGCAATTATTGCAATCATTGCTAATTGAGAACAAAACTAAGACTGTGGGAGAAGATCTTTTTGAAGTACTTCAGTACTGTGGTTAGTCTACTTTTAAATACGAAATATGTGTATCCTCTGCTGTTGACTGAATGTTTTAAGTTCTTTTTTTCAAGTCAGATAGCAACAGATCTCCTAAAAGACTAGTTTCCTTTAAGAGAGAAAGCACATTGTTTGTATCCATGTTATTGTGTTGGTGAGACAATACTCCATGCTTAGAGATCCTCAAAGTAATGTTTATTCCCATGATACTGGTTTAACTATTTTTAGTTGTGTTATATTTATCTATACATGTAATTATCTTCTTTTTGTAAAGAATTGTCACTGTTTAATTAAAGTTGAGATGAACTTATTACTCTAATTAATGGTGTGTTACTCTTTCTTGAGAAAAACTTTTGAACACAATAGAATAAATTGTGTAATATTTTAGCTCAGGAAGGTTATTCTTACTTGTTAATTGTAATGGAAATTAGCATACAGTTGTTTATGTTAAATAATATTTTATTATACCATCACTTGTTTGTCCTACGTCATTTCACACATAATGTAGAAAGACTGGAAACAAGTAAAGCATTATAAGGATTGACTGAGGAGCAGATCAATAATCATCTGGACACAAAAGCTGCTAGAAGAGCTGAGGAAAATTGGCTTTATGATGCTTCATAGCACTTAAGTATACAGCCCAAACCAGAAAACTCACTCAGATAACAGATCTATCCTGCAGGATAGGATGTGGAAGAGTTGTCAGTGACAATCATTGGAATCAGTCAGATGGATGGCAAATACAACTGAGAAACACAGCAGGAAAACGGGCCTAACAGGAGACCAAAATTGAGACAGGACTAATTGTGACTGTGTAGGTGTGAAGGAAATGCCAAGCATAGGCAGGAGAGTATACATATGCATTTATTTCATTGGTGAATACCCCTTCTGTGTGCAAATAAATAACTTCCTTTTTTTAGGAAAATGTATTCTAATCTTTGGATACTCATACTGCTTGCAGACTTACAAGTGAAAATTTTTACAGGTGGCAAGTCCTGAGACTGGTTGATTCAGTGTTTGGAAGCCTAAGGAGGTATATATTGGAAACTCAGTTAAACAGTGTTTGCACTACGGGCTTCTGACCTAAAAACAACAGCTGGAGGCCTAGTCCCTTGAAAAGGATGCTTTCACAAAAATCTGAGTGAAGTGTTTTGGATAGCTTAGCCACAGATCATGACTGAAGATTCAATTTATCTCTTCATGAACTTATTAGAATGACCTGATGAAAACCAGAAGATGGTTGCTATTTTATCATGTTCTAACCAAAGGATATCTTTCTTTGGCCAAAGAAAACTTATCAAGCTTTCTGTGCTGGGCACCTTCTATCAGATCTAGATAAATTTCTGAAGCTTCCTGCTGTAGAGGAAAAGACCCTTGAGATGTTGCAGCTGAACACTCTTAAGCCATGTTCTGGCTAAAGATGCTGTTCTTTCCTCGACTTTTCAGGGCTTCCCAAAAGACAAGTTTTCAAAAAAAGCTTTCTAAAGGCTGGGCGGGGACCAGAGAGAAAGGCAGAAATACAAGTTTTAATGAAGAAGAGACAAAGACCCTTTAAACCTGGGAGGGGCTTTAGCATTGCAGAGGTCAGTGTACAGGCTGCGAGATGATGAACTTCTAAAACTCCTCAAAATTAATCATCAAGTGAGACCAGATCATGTATATAATAAATACTGGGGATGTATGTTTTGTTACAGAAATAGAAACCAGAGTCATCAAGACCACTTCTCCACTTTTGCAGGCAGCCATAGAATAGATATTTCAATCCTTGTGCAATATTTAAAATAAATTTTACAAGTAATCAGATCTGATTAACCCTGAAATAAATTAATAACTTACTAAATAGTGACTTCTGCAGATCTTCATATATCATGATTTTCTCCTATTCTAAAATAGACATTCTCTACATAAATCTTAATAAAGCCAGTGAGATTTATGAGTGTTCGACACCCTTAAAACTAGACTACTTAGATTTTAACATGCATATGAACCCCTTTTTATCCATCTGCATATTTCATAATTGGCCTAAAAATCACATTGACTGATATTTTTTAACCTCTTCCTCTTTCTGTCCTTTCAAAACTTACATTTGGAATATTAAATATCAGTCTCAGAATATGTTGGATCAAGTCCAAATGTATTTTCTGTTTTTTTCATTTGATATTATGTTGAAACGTAGAAGTTTTCTTCAATGTGAACCTCCAACTGATTCAAAACCCGCAAATAAATACTAAAAAACCCCTAAAGTCTCAATCGATCAGCTTGCTTGACACTAGGTGGCAGACCAGGCAACGAGGAAGATCCTTGAGCAAACATTCCCTACCTGTGTGTTCTGGTGTGGTTGTGTGGATCCTTCTAGTTTTAATACCTCATGACAGGCAACAAAATCAAGGGCAAATACTGCAAATATGCTACTATGGAAGTACAGGCTTCCTCCACACACCATTTTCTGACTATATTTTTTAGTGTTCATGCTTGTTTATGGAGAATGAATAACACTTTGAGAAGCCATTGGCTGTAAAGCCATGAAAAAATATGCACTGATTAAAAGTGGTTTTATGTTAGCAATGTAATTATGAATATATATGTATATACATGCAAAACAATATATACATCATATGAGAAAAAAAGCTGACCTAAACCATATTGATACATAAATATAAATATATCTTCGTATATGTATCTCTCTACGTATATATAAATGTCTATATATCACGGCTTAAAAGAAGTATATTGTATTCTTGGCTCTACTGCAGATTTGCTCCATGACTTGTAGAAGGTCAGTAATGTTCTCTGCTTCAGCCTTATGCAATCTGTGACATAGAATATTATTTCCTTTCTTCCAAATCTGTAGACAAGTAACTAATTAAAAATTATGAAATATATATGTTCTAAAATATGTATATGGATATATATATATGTATCTCGAGAAGTTTTAGCTGGGCTTTCTTCCATGTTTTCATTGAATGAGTATATAACACTTTTCCTCTATGGCAGAGAAAATGTCTGCCTACTGCTCCATTTTTTATTCTTTATCAAATTCTGAATCATCTGTTGAATGTTGTGAAAGACCTATATTCCATGAAAATATACAGAAACTATGTAATCAGGTCCTACTGAACCAAACAGGAATTTTGATATAAGCTCAAGAAAGGAATCTGCTTAACGTGGGTAAAAATCCAGCACGAACATGATTTTATTGGACGTTATCAATGTTGAACAATTTATAAAGGAAAAATCTAAAGAGACATTAATTTGATACTGCTAGATTCTTTTGCATTTTTTTTCATACCAAGAATACAAAGTTGAAAGTTACGGACTTAAGGGACTAAGCCTATAATGTGATTCCCAGCTCTTCAGAAACTGGTGGGTGATAAACTTGTAATGAGAAAACAAACAAACAAATTAAACTCTCTAAAAGACCTAAACCTTCAACAGATTTTTTTTTTTTTTTAATGAGAAAAAACCTGTAGGGTGAAACTTGAATTTTCTTACCTTCTTAGTTATGAAAATAACTTTTCAAGGTAAACACACACAGTATCACCTCCTTCTTAGCTGTCAGCAAAACCAGTTGAAACAGCAGCAATAATAATCGAATTTATATAAAAGTTATCTATATAAGTGATCTAGGATCTCTGCAAAAAGATACATAAATAAACAGAGAACAATTTGAGTGTGTGGGTTTTTTTTTTTCCAGACAATTAAAACTGAAGAGAGTTGGAAGTTGTCTAAAAAATAAAGTCTTCAATTTTCACTACTAATAATCTGTTAAATATCATGAATATTATGAATGACATTCCATAGATAAAATCACTGTGAATACTAGGTGAAATCTAAACCAAAGAGGAATAGGGGGTTTACTCAATGTTTAGTGTCATCCGTTTCTGGACTGAACCTAGTACCAAAGACATCGTATTTCTAAAACTCAATCCAGCCACAGATGCAGCTCACTTAAATAGTACTGAATTAGTTATCTCTGCACCCAGGACAACTTTGCTCAATGTCATGCTTTATGCTGCACGTGCCAAAAATGTAATTGTCTGCCATAGGTTTGCTTTTCAAGCAGACTGTGCTCTTACGTTGCATTCATTTCGGCTTCCAAGTGGAAGTGGTACTAATGGCTTTCTTAGGCACTTACTATAAAAATAATTTGTCTTGTTGGCAGTTTCAGATACTCAGGAATTCTATGTACTTGTCTTCACTTTGCAGATCATCTTTTTTTGGCACTTAAATATCACAGGAGGGACTTCCTGACTCAAGATAGCACTTACCGTACTACACGAGCTGTGCATTCTTTTTGGCTCTAGGACTGCACATGACGATTAGTGTTTGGTTCTAGCAGGCAAAACAAAGAAGAATAAATTACATCAGCGAAAAATTCATGTCAATATAGTTTTGAGTTGTAAGAATTCTTGTGGTTTTCACCACCCTGATTAGATCTGTGGATCTAATATTTTGACTGTTGTTTTTAGATCACACTTCTTTTCATTACGGATAAATGCATGTTTACTTCCTCTTATGAATATACTTCAGCATCTAGTTCTGTCCCAAATATTTTTAACTATCATTCCTTTGTTAAAAATATCAGATTGTAAAAGTAGATATTTTCTTTCAGGTGTCATGTTTGCAGTGAATACTAGCGTAAAAGGAAGAACTTTGATTTTTACAATCAAAGTTTTCAATGCAGTTAACTCGAATTAGATAGCATGTCTTTTCAAAATATCCTATTATTATTTTTTTGCTATGAAAGACAATGGTTTATGATGATTGTTTCAGCAAGGAAATTAAGTACCTGTCTTACACTGGATGTGTAGATGATTATTCTTTTAGAGGTCCTTTGACTTGCGAGCACTTCTCAGCATTACTTTAAGTGACTGTGATGAAAGGCAGAGAAAAAGGCCACAACGTGGTATGCAAGGCATAGCAAAGCTTTCAACTTTTTCATGTACTATGCCCTTCTTGAGAAGCAGAATGCCCAGTAAGGCAGAAAACATATTTTTTAAAGTGAAAGATAGTGATGCAACACATAGCCTGCCCCCTAAAAGAGCAAGCAAAAACTAGAGGTAGAGAATGTGTAAAATTAACAACTGGGAGAAGAAAAATCTCCCAAGGGAATATGATGACAGAACGCTGGATGTAAAATTCAAATGAAGAATAAACCAACACATATTAATAAATGGTAAAATATATTTATACAGGATCCAATGAATCATTTGAATCAGTGTCAGAGGAAGAGATTCTTTCACCTTCTTTTTAAGTAAAACAATACAATATATGTTTTAGAGGCAGGAAATAATATTAGTAGCAATAAAAATAATGAAAAATAAATGTATGCTGTCATTATCCAAGTAGGATATTACAGTAGCTACAGAGGGAAGCAGTACTGGAAAGTTACTGCAGAGATGTTGCAACGCAGAGATGAGGCTGAATATCTATGACTGGACTAGTATATATGTGACATATGGTCTCTCTCCATATGTTAAGTTTTTGCTCCTTGGTAAATCCAGCCACTTGCTACGAAAGGAATAGAAGGTGATACAATCACTGATGAGTGTATTGTGGAGACACATTATAAGTTACTTATGACATCCTTCTAGGGGGTAATTTGATAACACACTGGTTGCTATATGCTTCCAAGTTGGTATGTACTTAAAATGCTAAGCTGCATATCATGAATTATTGCTGCAGCAGTGCAGCGAATTTCACAGAGGTGAAACTTCTTCAGCTACTATATTTAAAAATTTGAATCAAGCTAGTAGATCAATATACAGATATTTCAGTTTCCTGGAAACTCTTCTGTGCCTGAAGAATGTTCCTGTTTTCATCTTGTTCCTTCATTCCCTCAGTCCCTTAAAGGAATTTAGAATGGATTGTCTGTTCCATTAAGCTTTGTGAACTCAACTACTCTTTGATTCTCTAAAAAAAGTAAGTTCAGAAGTTCACTTTCCTGGGACATGCAATCTTCATGCCTAGGATATATGTCACAGCCCAAAAAACTTCCACAGCCAAAAAAACTTCCAGCCTCTGCTGACCCTCTTTCAAGAAATGGAAAGGAACAGCAAATTTGGAAACCCTGGAAACCCTCTATTCTATTAGCACATCTTATAACTGAATAATAACCAAACTTCTCAAAGTTAATTCTGTTTTTCAAAATCCTTTTTCTTGGCATTATAGTTAAGTGGTATTTTGTGGAATTTGGTTACTTAGACCTGGCAACAGATTTTTGTTTACAGTACATATAACATGAGTTTGACAACACAAATGATAAACCTGCAAAGAGCAGGGTGCTCAAAAGTGGAGCTTTGTAGTTAGTTTTTATGTTTTGTGGTTTTTTTTTTTTTTTTTTTAAATAAACCTTGAACAAGGTAAAAAGAACCCCAAACTTGACAGTGGAGCTTGCAAGTGCCATTGTCTTTGTAGGTGTACTGGTCCTTCCTTTAGAGACTCAGTCTGGGAACTGCAGATTTCAGCCTTCAGTTTACTTAGCCAATTTGAAGGTATGAACTTCATAAAGAAGAGAGAAGAAAAAATAATTCAACATTTTAATTGAGATTAATTATATTAGAGTTAGAGTGCCTTATAAATACCTGTTTTAAAATTTGCTGGTATTGTGCCATGGTGACTACCAGCTGTTCCATAAAATAAGCATAATAAATAAATGACAGTGTCATTATGATTTTAATTGTTTAATTTATCTCTCTATGTATCTATCTATTATTTTAATTTCATGAGAAAAAACATTACAAAATTATTTTATAAGTACAGACTCATCAACAAGAGAAATCTTCTTACTGAAAATATTTATTTAAATAGTCCTATTATGTTATGCCCTTCATAAAATTTTCTAAGCAGATTAGATGTAAAACATCTTTTAAAATACAAGTTTTATTCATCTTACTCAAATAAACTCTTCCTGTCAGCTCCACTTCCGTGCATCTCTCATGTAGTGATGAATACATGAAATATTAAACACCTAGATATATTTTGACTTGATTTTTTAAATTTGCAAAATAGAGATTTAAAGAAATTAGATGTATTGGAAAGGATCACAGACAAAATCCTGACAGGCCAAGGAACAGTGTTCGGAACGTACTTTGGTAAATCAGCATGTTATTAATGGCTGTTTGAATGGCATGTGTGCTTTACTGCACTTGTCTCTCATTACTGTTGCCATTTTACCAGCAGAACCCATGTGTTTTAGTAAATAATAAAGGATCACATGCATTTTATTTTTTCCAGTTGCCTACAACATTTAACCACACCCTCCAAAAGGATCTGAATCAATATCAAAGTTCAATCAAATATCAAAATTCATCTGTTTCTCAATTAAGTGTTGAGCTCAAACATTAAGATGTTCTTAACCATTAATTAATTCCTTATTTACTTGTAGAAATGGGTGTGGGTTTTTTAAAAATACTTTATTTTTTTTGTTGTTTTGTCTTTGTTAGAAGACATCCAATTCTGCTTCCTTTTTCCCTGAAGTCTTTCCATCTGTCTCTCCCTATTAGTCTTGTTAAACTGAAGACATTTGCTATCCAGCTTTTGCGTTGTCAATCAATCCTTTTTCAGCTCTATAGCTTTAATCCTAAAAACTTATATTATTCCATTATTCTAGTGTAATCTATTCAACTCAGACACTGTGAAAATATGTAAAAAGAAAATTTATGTAGCTTTTAGTGCTTTCGTTGAATACTTTGTAGTTTTTAAGTCAGTTGTAGTTGTTGCCCAAAGTGTTTTAGTGAAGGTTATTGGAGCAAAATATTGAAAGAAAAAATACAGGGTACATATTACAAGTCATGAATATTAGAATATTCTGGGCTCTACCTCTGCTTGCCCTGTAACAATTATTTTATCCTACAGTCTAAAAGCAAAGAAATAGCACATGCATCCAGATTGGTTCTGAATTTTCTTTTAATGTATTTAAGTTAGCCTGAAGATAGAACTTTGTTTATGTGATTTAATATTTATAAGGGCAAACTTATAAACTCATGAAGTAGTACGTATTTACATCTCTAAGTAATTGCTTCCAGTAATTAGTTAATTGCATTACTAGGGAAAGTGTTCATTAGAAATATTTTGTGTACATCCAGGGATTTGCAAACTGAATCTGGACTTCGTATAGACATAGTGTACCTATTATAAAATAATTATACACAATTTATATGTACTTATTCTTTGTGCATAAAGCCTTTCTGATATCAAGTAGCTAAAACTAATTAGTTACCACGACATCTCTGTAGAATATTTTTTATGTGCCTGCAGTGTTAACACTGCAGGCACATAAATATTGTTTACACTCCTAGTTGAATTTTAAAGGTATTAGAAATAATGTCATTTGAAAGTTTGATAGCAATCTCAATGCCAGAAACACACACAAAAAGTAGATACAGAGAGAATCTTTGTTTATTCTGGGGCTTGCACAGTAGGACAAAAAGTTTGAAAGCATACATACCTTCTAAATTCTCTAATTGTTAATTCCACAGATTTTTTTTTTTTTAATATTATCTTTAAAAGCACTGATTATCATTGAGTATTGACTGAATGTTTAAGATTTAAGATCCTACAAAATGTCAGATTATTTTCATAGTACACTGACCTCTCATGAATAGTAAATTGACACTCTACAACTTGTGAGTTATTATGACAATTTATTGACAAAAACAGATGATTACAACAGGTACAAGGACTATATATGTCAACATAGAGAAAAAGATGTTACAGTTTACTATGAAGGTGGAAGGATTTACATTTTTCTATAGTCATTTTTAATAAGTAAGGTTCTGATGCTGCATATTCTGCCACAGTGCTAAAAATGATACATTTTACTGACGACAGGGGAGTCAGGTGGTTTAGTAAGTATACAGATCCAGATTCTAATCATGTGTAGAGTGGGTTATGCATATCTTTGAAATCCACACTGATAAGCTCCAACAAGCTTCTTTCAGGGATCAAAGCGGCTTTTAGGATTACGTATATCATAACTGTTTGAGAAAGAATATTGTAACTATGAGCAAGGTATGAAAAGAGTGACAAAGAACTTTTTGAAAGCTGTGTTAGTATATTGCTTAACATTCAGAGAAATATTTACAAACAAAGATCTGCCTAGGGGAAATCAAACAGAAATTAAAGTAAGGAACCACTGCAAAAAGAATATAATTCATCCAAAGTACATAATGCAGTGAATAAATTAAAAAAGTCTAAAGCTCCTTTGAAAATAGCATACAAATGTGAAATGACGGTAGAAATAGCACCCATAACCTTGTTTTTTAACAAAAAATACAAAGATTTTATTTTTCTAAGTTATACTGCCAGAAGTTGATAGGAAAAGAAATCATAGAGGTCATGTATATTTTTGCTTTGTCTCATTTTGCCTTAAAATATACTAGCTGTCACAAAATACTGCACGTAGAAAAAATAACTGTTGCTGACATCATTCCACTCCCTCCATCACATTAATCAGGGACATTTCATTCTTATTTGAACCCATTCTGGAAAGCTTCTCTGTTTGACCAGGTAGGTACGTAATGTCAGCAGAACAGTACAGAATGAACATTTTTGTTTCCCTTAGAATTCTGAAATACATTAATGGAATAATATACTGCCAGTAATGGAAATAATACTAAGCAGTATAGCATCTGAGCTGCAACTCTAAAGCAAATTCCTGGTAACCATAGAGTTTAGATCGAGTATTAGCAGTGCCCTGCATGACACAAGTACTGAAATGCTCATTTTGGCTGTTTTGAAAACAAAAGGAAACCCGTTTAAGCTTTTAGAGTTTTGCAATGTTTCTAAATATCTGCTTTTAGGCATAGGCTAGTCAACTGAATTATGTCCTATACTTTACATAATTGTAGGTAATATCTCCTCAATGAAAGACAGGATGGTCCATAATTGTACTTTGTTTCTAGCAGAAAAAATACAATGGGAAATTATGATGGCTTTCAGAACACTGATTAGGTCCAAACATATCTTTCTAAGAGCATCTTGAAGGCAGATCTGAGATGAAGCAGGCTGCCTCATTGATGGATGTAACTCTTAGGTAGCTGGAACTTGAGGTTAACTCTACATCTTGAACGGAAAATGTGTGGTTTTGCCATTTTGTAATGAATATTTTAAGTTAGAAAGAAAGAGGCCTGGGATCTTGTCCTTGCTCCCTCTTGTGTCTTCTTTGTCATACAGTTAGCATACTATGTTCTGTACTGAGCTTCCTCCACATTAACGGTTACTGGGTTCACTGGTGAGGTGTGGGCAGCAGGGAAGGGCTGCAGAGAGAGCCCCTGTGAGGACACAGCTGGTTCCAGCCAGCTCCAACTGGCCCACCACAGGGTAAAGCTGAACCTGTCAGCCAAACTGGTGGCATCTCTGTGAAAATGTGTTTAAGAAAGGACAGGAAATGATTAAGAGGGAGAAGAGGAGGGAAGAAAAAGAGTGAGAAACAGCAGTACAAACACCAAGGTCAGAAAAAGAGGTGGTGCTCCATGGTGAAGCTGATATTCCCCTGCAGCCTGTGGAGGATCTGGGCTAGCACAGATGGATATTCCCAAAGGACTGTAGCCCATGGTGGACCCAAAATGCAGCAGAGAAGTGTGGGAAGAAAGGAAAAGCAGGGAGTTAAACTGGTCACAACCTCCATCCATCACCCCTGTGCCGCTCAGGGTGGAGAGAGGAGTTGGGGTGGAGAGAAGTTGAGCCTGGAAGAGGGGTGAGGAAAGGTGTTGTTTTAATGTCTGTCTTTTTGTTGTTCATATCAAAATCCAATTTTATATAAATATTGTGAATATAACTGTAAATGAAAATTATTCTGTTTATTTAAAAAATATTTATCTGCTCACAGAAGAAAAGTACTAACAATTGGGACAAATTTACCTGATTTAAACTGCAGTACAAAATAAATTTATCCAGTTTGAATGAAGGCAAGTTTTTCAGTATTATATCCCCTGACGATAGTAAATATCTTATTCAACCAAGTGAAGTCATTACAGGCTTTCTTAACTTCAAAATGCCTAAACTGCAGTTGACTCCTACCTTACACCTTCATGTATCAAACAAAGACAAAGCAAAAAGAAAAAATGTAAATTTTTGGTTTTTCACCTAGGATATTCTGAGTCCTTCAGTTCTGTCCACAGTAACAGAAGGTTAAAGGAGGCAACTAAATATTAAATGACAAGGAACTAAGATATTAATTCTGTAGGTATTGTACACTGTCACATACTTCAAGGCATGAAATCCACCTCAAAAATGCTTAATAGATTTTATACTTTTGGTATAAAAATTGAAAAGACACAAACCCCTGGTTTTCTTGGGTATTCACAATACTAGGTGTCTGAATATTTTCACCTAGAAGGCAGACACGTGTTAGTAGTAGGATCTGGTTTTTTTTTCCGAACTCTTTAAATTCAGAAGTTTCTGCTGATTTTATACGGCCAAAATTATTTGTGATATCTTTTCCAATGTATTGCTTAGAAAAAGCTGTGAAAAAATACTAGTGGACAAATGAAGCCTCCTGTTTCTAGCTGCCATTTATACTTGATGCTTTAGAGAAAGGTGAACCTATCCTCCTTCACAGTGCCAAATGGTGGCTAAAGGCAAAAAACCCCAAACTTCTGAACTCTCTAGCAGAAGCTTTGAAGAAATCAGTTAACTAAAAATTACACTAAAACTCTTATTATCAACAAATCAGACACGTGAAGTGCTATTTCACAAACTTTGATTTCTTGCATTGCGTTTGCTGCTTCATACTCCATACTCCACACTCCACATGTAAGCGGAACATTTTAGGCTTCCTCTTGGAAAAATCTAGGATCGTTGTCTCAATGATCCTCATCTCCATTGTTCTTCTCTCCCATTAAAAAAGCTAATTAGGATATTATTCAGCAATTTGGAAATGTTCTTTCATATTCTGTGTGGGTTTTGACTGTCAGTTTATATTGATGATAAATTTGACACTGGATGACAATCATGCTTTAAAATATCTCCTGGCTTCATGTTTTTGCCCAAATACAATTATAAAATTTTATTTTATCCTTCTTAAAACCTTCTTTCTTTTTTAAAAAAGAAAATAACAGTTTGTTGTTGCCTTCTTTAACATTTGTAGACAATATGAGGACGTTTCTTTCTGAATCCTTTGTATTTTACTCCATCCTTCATATTTAATCCATTCTAAGTTATAGTCTTCAGATGTTTACATTTTTCTTTCAGGCTTAAGCTATCATTTCTTACCTGGACTTAAAAAATCTGTATTTTCATTAGAAAGTTAAGAACAGACACATATCTTCATAATAGAAAGAAATCCCAAAATATTATCATATAGATTACATCTATAATCTGCCACTATCTTTCCTTTTTAAATTAGTGACCCCTAGTTCAAAATAAATTTTTTGCTTAGATAACTTCTTGATTTTAAAACATTATCATAGTTCACCCCTACATATTGTGAAGTACTCTTAATAAATTACTGTGAACTGTATTTGAAAAATAATTGGTGGAATTGTGGAAAGGTACCAACATTAAAAAAAAATTAGGATGCAATCCTAATGCAATCCTTTCCAGAAATCCAGCTGGGATGTGGCAACCCAAGTATTATTATTGTTGCAGCTCTCCTAAACAAATTATTTTATTTCTAGTACTTAGACCTTAAGGTTGGGCCTAGGTCCCTAAATCCTTAAGGTGAATAAATCATTGCTTCTATGAAAGGTCTAAGCAAAAATTACACTGAATTTATTAGGCAAATTATTTAATTCTGGTACACTGAAGCCTAGACTTTTGAAAGTAGTTCTTTAGGACTAGATTTCGGTGGAGGGTAATATTATTGAAGAATTGGCTTTAACTGCCACAAAAGTGACTAATAATGTCTGGAAGTTAAAAGTGTCAGAGGAAAGTGATACTTTGAAAAATGTGATTAAATGAGTAAAAATGAAGTATTAGTTCTGACATTTGTGAACATCTTAAAAATACCTTTAATAGCTGATTGCTAATTACATTAATAGCCTTGATGCTGATACATCTTTTTCTGGAAGGACATTCTTCTTTAAAAAATTATATTTAAATGTATATTACACAATTTTTATCTAGTTATTTTATAGTATATATAAACCCAAAGGTATGCTACTTTTCATAAGTATTCAATTGTAAACAAGTTTCTTTTTTTGATCAACTGGCTGCACCCTTATTACCATCCACTCTTTTGATACTGTTTTCAACAATGTGAATCCTGGTTATATTTGCCAAAGGACTGGTCTTGTTCATTGCAGAGCATTCTTCAATATATGGCCCATGTGTTAGTCAATTCACACTAGCAAAAACCTGCTCTGAACAGGTTTGTTAAGAAGCTTGATAATTTTAACATCATCTTTTATAGCAGCCATAATTTTATAATTTGACTGCTTCACAACATATTCTTATGATTCTATGATTATTGAATTTGTTTTCAAAATAGATTGGGGAGGTGAGGAGATAAAATTATGCTCATTTTATAACTTGGACACTGAGGTGCATTATCTGGTAAATCTAAGACTGGTTTAAGTACCTGCAAACTTATTTTTAAAGTACTTAACCCTTCAGTTTGGAGTACTATTCCCAGAATCTTGAATTGCAGCTACAGGCATCCTGTGCTTCAGCAGTTTATCCCTTCATGCTGTTAACTGTACATCCAGAAAAGGAGAAACTCACAACCTGCTGCGTGGAAGAAGTTTGGTGTAAATGGTGTGATTTAACTTTTCTACCTTGTATCTTAAAATTTTTGCATGACTAGACTCTGACCAAGTCAAATAGATGAGAACATTGAGGGGATTAGGACTCCGTGTTTCTTTCTTTAAAATGAGCACAACAAAAGACATCAAGGACTCTCAGTATTTAAAGCTAGATTATAAAAATACAGAAACTGAAAAAAGAAAATCTTTTTTATAAAAAAAAAAACCCAAAACAACCACAAAACACCCCCCCCAACAACCAAACCAAAATCCCAAACAAAACACAAAACCAAAGCCCCAAACAAAAAAACACAAAGAAACCTCCCCATTAAACTCCAGACATAGTCTGTTTCACACCTTAGAATTACCTGAGAAAATTTGAAACTATTCTCCCTTACTTCCACTGTATCTTTTTCCCCAGCTTTTCTTTTTAATCAAAGGGCTCCAGAAGTTCTTTGTGAACAAACTCAATCATCTTGTAGGCTCCCTCTCAGTGCCTCCCTGCCTTATCCGGTATCTCTCAAGCTGACCAGATGCTCACCCTAAGAGAAGAGTCTTCCCCATAAGCATTTCTTTTTAACTAGGAAGGCAGCAGCCTGGACAAGTAGCCTTTTTCCCCATTGTTCAACAATCCCCTATAAACAGAACATGCAATGGGGTACACATGCACTGAGCTATCACATAGTTCAGTTCATCATGCAACTGTAGAAATCAGTCTTCCTAGTCTTAGAGTAAGGGTTTCACTGCCATAATGGAAATAAAAGTCTCTTTGGCCTCCACTGATAGTTTGAGGAGTGGAGAGTCCCAGTTTGTCCCATTATAATTTGGTGATTATAATGGTGTCCCAGTTCTCTTCTCTAGCTCATCTTATTTCACTTACCCCCTTTATTCTTTCATCTAGGCTCTCTGTACTGTCAGTTAGAGTTCACTCAGCTCCTCACCAATCATCTCCATTTCTTTTGTTCTGCTTCTTCTCAGATCTTTCCTTGTCATTTTAGTTAATCATCACAAGTCCAGTGTTTAACTTTCTGTCCACTACTGACCTCTTCTTTTTCAGTCTTTTAGTCTCATGCTCCTTCTCGTGAAAAAGTGAGCTCTGAACCCAAAATTCCTTGTCCGTCATGTTCCTGGCTCCACTTCCCATGCTCTTTTTTTCAGCTTACTGCAGGTCTATTTGTGTCTTTGTACTAGAAAAGACTACTTTTCTATTAGAATAACCTAAGAAAGTGAACTCCTTGAATTTAGTACCCATATGGCTCTCAGGAGTTCCAGGCAATAGTAGCTATCTAAGAAAAGATTCAGCTAATTCCACATGCTTTTATTGGTAGCAGTTCTGTAACAATGAGGATGTGAAGGCTTTTCAGAGGCTTATACCTTGAGCAAATCTGAAGATATTAATGGGATAACCACAAACACATTCTTGATAGACTTTGCAAAAAATCTCTTTTCCAAAATGTGTAGCATCGCAGATTTTTTGATACAAGGAAACTATATTTTATTTTGTGTTGTATTCTTCAGACACTTTCTTGGGAATAACAGATCTGTTTGACTGAACAGTTATGGCAGAAAAAAAGTACAAACAAATCCATCCTGAGTTGTTCACTCAGCATGGAAAATCTAAGCTCAGACTGTTGAACCTTTGCAAAGTTATAATCAACTGAAAATATGAAACACTGGCCAACATTAATAATAGGTGGTGCCAGCAGTCCTGCTTAAAACCTTTATGATGTTGTTGTTGTCATGGAAGCAACTGTTTCAACACAAATTCCCCTAAGATCTCATTCTTTGATAATAACAATAATGTACTGCAGTTAAATGTATGTGTGTATGACTCAGTTTCTCGGAATGAGAACACCAGTGCTTTAATTCTCACATTATCAGTGTAAAATGTCACAACTAGATGTATATTCTAGAGATAGACATATTCTAGAGATAGACATATTACGGAGTAAGATGTCAAGTATGGAGAAGTTGTGAAATCTCAGTATACGATGACTGTGAAATCTGTAATACATATATATACATACATTACATTTTGGTAACGCATTGCGGTTTTACAAAATTAAGAAGAAACACAACTTCGCAGGTACTGTTTCATTTACTCCTACAATACTTTTCTGGTAAAGTATATTGATTACTGTTAGGTTTTGTGTAGAGATTGGTGCAGGCTGCAATCAGCTTATTTTCCCTACTTGTATATCTGTGCAAAGGCACATTAAGCCTTCTAGCACTTGGAAAAAACCCCATCTGTTTGCCGTTGAGGACTTAGGTGTTCATGACACTACTCCAGACAGTCATTGTACCAGAACAGTGGGAAAGGAGGGAAAGTTTGCCTGGGAAGTTAATAAAGAACATAGATAAACATGTGAAGGGTAAGTTAAACAGAGTTTAAAAAGAATACTTAATTTTTTTATTTCATTATTATTGATTAAAAAAAAAAAAACAACCCAACCAAAAACTTACTGGATTTATAAAACCACCTCTTTTTACCTTTAAATCTAAATTAATTATCAGGTAACTCTCATAAAAACAGTGAATACAGCAGTGATGCACATCAATTTTCTCTTAATCTCTAATGTTTAACATTCCTTACATGATGCTGCTGACAGTAGAATTTACCTTTACTTGCCAGTGAAGAAGAAATAAAACCAATAAAACCAATATACAATGAATCCCTTGGCTCCAAATTCTTTCATTTGGTTTCCAGAAGTGCTACACATTGCTAGAACAGATTTGTTTTCCCATAAGGTACTTGTTGCAACTTCTAGTATTACACTTCTTCAGAAATAAAAAACTTAAAAAAACCCCAAAACCTCTCTCATCATATGTTCAGTGATGCCTTCTTTAAATGTCTGCTCCCAATTTGCTGGGATTTAAATTTCTGTTACTGAGAGTTACTTTGGCTATGAGACATATCTTCTTTCTAAAGCAAAGTTTTCTGCTATAATTTTTAATTGTGCCTTCAAGAAGGGGTTTCTGAACCCTTAATCACTTTTCCTTGACTGGCTGTGAGGGGCTTATTCCAGACCAAATGTACACTGAATTTCATAGATTTCTATTTTTACTAAGTTCAATTTTAAAAAAATACAAACACGCTAATGCATGGAAGAGGAACTTCTACCTGTAGTACTCAGGGATATTTCCATACTATTTTTACAGAAAGATAAAAGCAGTCCACAGTCAGATATTAACTGGAACGTAGTTACCAAGTTGACAACTATTTGAACCTCTCTAAAAAGACCCTGGGAGCTTCTAGGAACCCCAATCTACCCTCAAAGCTGACTGTTCTAAAGATGACATGAAGGAGTTCCTCACAGATCCATACAATTTAATCCCAAATGCCTAATGGTTATCATCATGATATTTGCTGGTGTGCAAAAAGGCTGCCCTGACAGCGAGTAGGCTGGGAGTGGGCAAGAATTTGGGAGGAGAAACAACAAGGACAGCTGACCCCAACAGACCAAAGAGGTATTCCACACCATATGATGTCATGCTCAGCAAGAAAAACTGGAGAGTTTGCCAGGGCTGCCATTGCTTGGGAACCGGCTGGGCATTGATCAGGTGGTGGTGAACTTTGCATCACTTGTTTTTTATTGGTTTGTTTTCCTTAATGTGTTTTGTTTTGTTCTGTGTTGTTTTTACTTATTAATCTGTCTTTATTGCAACTCACAACTTTTCTCACTTCTACCTTTCTGATTTTCTCATCCCCCCTCGGGGGGTGAGTGAGTGGCAGTGTGGGGCTGAGTTGCCTACTGGGGTTAACCCACAACAGCTTAGTCCGATCATAGTCTACATAAGTCTAATATTTTCCTTACAGAAGTGTCTGGAAGTCCCTGCTAAGGTTGAGACCTCGTAGGCTGGGTGACAACAGAAAATGAGAGGGAGAAGAGATAGAACATGGGAGGGAGAAGAGTTTTCCTGCACATATGCAGTGTATATAGTGCAGTTCTCAAACTTAACATTCCTGTCACAGAACGGTTGAGGTTGGAAGGGAGCTCTGTAGGTGATCTGGTCCAACACCCCTATTTAAGCTGGGTCACCAAGAGCTGATTGCACAGGACTATGTGCAGAAGGCTTTTGAATATCTCCAAGGATGGAGACTCCACAGTCTCACTGGGCAACCTGTGCCAATGCTCTGTCACTGTGTCAAAAATGATAGAGGGTATCAAATATAACCCAGTGTGATATCATACGCATCGTATATTCTAAGATCATATCAAATTACATATAGTTAAATATAAAATATTTACTTTCAACACGTTCCATAGAAACAGTAATTTTCCTTCCATCCAGTTACTGCTTCCGTTTCATGCTCAATTGTCCTTTATGGATTATGGTTTGTGCTCAGACCTTCCCAGGCTATTGACTCCTTACTTGTCTCATTCTAAATGCCTTCACCTATCTGTCGTGCGTATGGTGCACCTTCACTAGCATGTCATTTACCTTCGGTTCTCTATCAAAACAATTATTCATGATGGTGTGTATGAGTAAATGAGGACAGGAGCTGGGGGAGTAGACACAAAGATAGAGGCATACAATGAAATACGTGTATAAGGTTTGAAGAAACAATCAGAATTAAGCATTTGTTCAGAAATCAGAGGGTTATTGTAGAGGGACAGTGAGCAAGCAGATGGGTGGCTCACTTCAGACCACCGTCTTCAGTATCTTCCGTCTTTCTCTGTGGCAATGTGCCTCCTCATTCTCTTTCACACCTCCTGCTTGCTTCTTGAGGTCCTTTTGCATCAAGTAACCACAAACAGAAGAGCAATAAGAGTCCCGTATGAAAGATCCCTCACGAAAAGAATAATTATCTGAACTCAGCAGGAGCTGAGGATAGCAAAATTAGTACTTTCCTAACCCCTAATCCTCTCTTCTTGTCCCTTCAACCCTTGTACTGATGCTGCAGAGCAAGGCAGCATGGGTTAACCTTTTCAGGTATGCTGAGCAGCCCCTGACTCCTACCGTGTTTTGTAAAACCTTGTTCCCAGGCTAGTCCTGTGCATCCCCAGTGTATATTCCTGCCTTTCCCAAAATAATGTGTGTATGGCAGAAGGTGAGCTTTCCATACAGAGAAATTATGCCTCAGAAAGTAGCACAATATTGTTAGCTTTTATACACAAATGTATCTCACATGGCCCAGTGGTTATAGAGATTTTTGTTCTTCCTGCTCCATGCATAATTGCAAACTCTGGCATGGTGTGATCAGCAGCTGGTTCAGTCTCCAAGCTCACTTAGCCCTTGGCATCTTTGTTCAAGCTGCAAGAGCAAAATCCATTAATGTCAACTGCAATGCTGTTCTTGTGGTATGGTATGTGCATATGCTAAGACTGGAACAACCCAGAGCTTTCACAGAAATCATTGAACTATACTGTCTTTGATCATGAAATAAAAGGTTATAGTACTGTGGTGCCCTCTTCTACCTCACTGCCCTTTCATTCCACTTTTCTATGTTTTCCAGGGTCTCTTGAAAAAAAAACAACACCACATTCTGTT
Organism: Eurypyga helias; assembly: GCF_000690775.1. Classification (NCBI taxonomy): domain Eukaryota; kingdom Metazoa; phylum Chordata; class Aves; order Eurypygiformes; family Eurypygidae; genus Eurypyga; species Eurypyga helias. The sequence goes on along the minus strand of NW_010238054.1, from coordinate 20,978 downwards.
GATCAATGGGGTTGACTTTCTTTCTAAACAGATTTATTGCTTTGCTTATATTTATCTTTCCTTGTTAGGAGGTCAGTAAAACACATTGGAAAAAAAGACCAAAAACACCAAGTAAGCAGCTGTTAGTCTAAGTGATCAAATAATATTAATTCTAGTTATGTATGTTATATGTATTATAACTTCACTCCTGGTTCAGTAACTCAAAATTTCTTCCAGTGTCTGCAAAAATGAAACTAAGATAGGAACTTAGTTTGCTGCAGCTGGCAGGTCTGCAGATAGGAACTTCTGCTGAGTCTGGAGCTCTTTATGTCTCTCAAAGGCTCTCTTACAGGATGGATTGCAGTAGGCATGCAAGATGATTACTAGTTGCTTCCTTTTATAAAAGAGGATTCAAAATGAGGGTGGCTTCAAAAGCTAATGCTACCAACAAAGTAAAGCTGAAAAAGTGAAAGAGGAGGAAAGAAGCTGCTATACAAATTAAAAAAATCTGTTGGATAGTATTACTTTTGATACTACAACATAGGTATCACACTTCACAAATTGCTCATTATCACTGACTTCTTTCAGCAAGGAGACACTAACGTACAGAGTCTCTGTCCACTTTATTCACTCTTAACAAAGCTAGAAGAAAAACTTAAATAAGCTGCTCTTGCAGCTGAAAAACAATTTGCCACAATATCAGCTGGAAAAAATAAAAAGAAGATTCCATTTATTGATACTGCAGTTGTACACTTGAATAACTTTTGGGACTGAGGAATGTTGTGCATGAATTCAGAAACAAGTAGAAAATAGACAAGGTAGATGTTACATTGACCTCTGCCCATTAGAATCTGGTAGGTAGTTTGGTTTATCCCTTTTTGACCAGATAATATTGCCTCTAGAGAAATCATTATCAACAGTGCATCTTTAAGCCAGGTGTTGTCACACATTGGATATCTATACTTCTTTGGAGAAAAATTAGTTCTGTTGAAAAACAAAACTGATTTTGGTACTGCTGCTGGTGTATAACAATGAATAGAAGTTTATGCATAAAGGTACATACATAAGCATGCATTTGCACATAAATACAAATATTGTCCAGCTGTAAGAAATTACTTGGATGCTTGAATTATTATTTTTCAAATAATGTATCTTTCATCTTTTCATAACACTTTTGTGACAGATCTTCCTCCACATGATACTTCTCACACTAAAAATGGAGTAGAAAAGAAAATGGACTGCTGACCTAATGAAAAATATTGTATAAATTCTTACCCCAGAAACTCGTTGGACTTGTGAAGTACCATCTGAATTGAATACTTGCTGGTGGTTCTCTGCAATTTCTGACCTTGAGATAAATTTGTAATGAGATGTTTTATGAGCTTTATTTTTTTGGTTGATGCCAAAGTAATGTGTGTTGCATTTAGAACACAAAATAACAAAACACTAGTGAAGACACATTTCCACAGCCTAGTGCAACCCTTGGAAAACATCTGTTCTACTTTCTCCTCCACAAACCGAGTTGCATCTTACCTATATTCATTTACAGTGTATGAGAGGAGTGAAGGGCTTTATTTTTCCTTACTGTTACAAGTCTTGGAAATTAGGATCATTAATTCTCATATTAATCTAAGGAAATCAAAGGTAGAGACAAAAAGACATCAATATGGAATATTTCATGTTCTATGAATGAACCTGTTCTCTTTCAGCCACTATTTTAGTAGATTAGTGGAGCTTGAATTTCCTTTGCAGAAGGAAGTTCTTATGAGCAGGATAAACCTTTGCTGGTTTATCCTGCTCATAAGGGTTTATGGAGGTGGTTTGTAATTCAGACATTAATAATGGTTCAATCTATTTATCTGGAATGTCAAGGTGTAACATGGGCTGGAAACTCCCTGGGTGGCAAGATGTGCTGGTGATTCCCATGGGGGCTAGCAGTGCAAGAGCCTCACCAGCAAGGGCTTATCCTACCACCCCCAGCAAAGGCGCAGGACAGGCTAAGTGGGGAGGAAGCTACAGGCAGGCCAAAGACCAGATCATCAAAAATGTCTGTACTGATGAGGCAGGAGGGAGGTTAAGCCAGGAAGTGACTCCATGGGTCAGGGTTGGAATCTGAGTCAGTGGACTACATGGTCAGGCACAGAGGCATGGCTGCAATGTAGATGCAAGGTAGTGAAGTGGGGCAAAGGCCCTCAGTTTAAAAGCAGCTCTTAGAAGAGAGAGGTGTAAAACGCTGGAGCTTCTTCCAACTTTTTCTTCAGAACAGTTCTTATCAGCTGGCCTTGGGTGCAACCAGTTGAACTCCTAAAACTGCGTGAGTAAGCTAAGGACTCTGAAATAGAAATGAAGTAAGGTTTACCAGTCTACACCATTGCACCCCAGTCTAATACATTTTCATTGAACTATATATTGGTGTGAGTACTTAGGTTACTTCCTTGAATGCTTATATGCATTTCAAAAACAAAAAAACAAAAAAACAAAACAAAAAAAAAAAAAAAAAGAAGAGAAAAAGCCTGCTCTTATGGAGAAATGTTAGAGGATTCCTGGGTGTGTGGAAACTAATTTAACTCTATTAATTTAAAAGGAAACAAAGTCAGTCTGAGTAATATGTCTGTGTAAAATGTAGAAATTACATTTGGTAAGACAGAATGCAGAACACCTGCTATCTTTAAAATTCCTTTTTGCTTCTTTGGAACTTTAAATCTCCATCTCTGTCCTACATTTCCAGGGTAACAAAACAGGGCTAATAGTAGATTACATTATTCTGCATTGATAGGAAAGCACCCTTGAAGATAACTTGTAACTTGTCTCCAAAGACTAACAATCTTCCCAAGCAACTGATTTATTTGCATATAATTATCTGGAAAGGTTGACTAGATGTTACCTGACAGTTGGTGATAATTTTGTGCAAGGGTGGTGACACAATGATCCTATGACTTAGATGAAAAGAGGAAGCAATGAATAATATTGTATTCTCTGAAAGACTATCCTGAGTTCTGTTGAAGGAAAAAATTTCTGTGTGTGACTTAGATGAAAAGAGGAAGCAATGAATAATATTGTATTCTCTGAAAGACTATCCTGAGTTCATAAAGGTTCTGTTGAAGGAAAAAAAAATTCTGTGTGTAGAACTATATTTGCCATTTTATTCACAGAATATCTGTGTAAAGTTTGGGTGTCTGTGTCTGTCTCATAGTATGCACCTCTGTGAGGAAGGGCTGAAAAAAAAAACTGCAAACAACAAAATTGGAGGTCTGGGAAAACATCCTTGCATTTAAAGAACATGAATGATGTTTTTAGGGGTCAGTTCTGGAGGCATAGAACATTTAGATCTGGAAGAACTGTTCCTGCAAAATTCTAAGTTTGTGGGTTTTTTTTCCCCAGCAGGGAAAACTCAACCAGAGCTATAACACGGATATAAAATATTCAGTTGCTGTTATGAATAAAACCCACAAAATTGTAATGAATACTAAATCTATCTTTATATCATAAGACAAATTTTGCTATCAGAATTTAGGATGACTTCCAATTTGTGGAATAGGTTTCTCCTCTTCCTTTATTGGAGATTTACTTTTTCCATACTAGCCAGTGCCAGAAAACATAGCCTATGTAAGCTTCCAGTATGATGCAGCCTAGCTGTTCTTATATTATTCTCTCTCCTTTAGAGTTTCTCTTCTTTGATGTTACACATCATATTTTATTCTTATTTTCTTAGTTGTGATGGAATTCCAACAAAATAAAAAGCATCTGGGATTCAAGGAAACTCAAGTTAATGGAGTGTTTCTAATTTTGTCCTGATATTATGTAGTTTCTCCAATGATATTCAACAATATTTATTCTTCTCCATTAAGGATGGTTTTACAGTTTTCCCGGGATGTATCTACATGGAGAGAGGGTTCATATTAGCACCTTGAAATCTAGTAGCTGGTGAACCATATTTTTTGGTACTTCAGCTCCCAGTGAAAGAAGAATCTCTTTTAAATTAAGCAGAATGTAAGAATTTTCTGTGTCTCTTTGCACTTTCAGAGTGCAAGCTGATTTTCTATGACTTTGATGCATGCCACAGGATTTTCTTTGGTAATAAAGCAAGGTCACTCAAAGAAATTCTAGTAAATTAGACAAAGGCAAGGGACATTTCCAGGCTCTGAAACTGCTGTTCATACTTTCAAGTTGTTAGAATGATTCCTGAAATGCCTTTGCTCTGGGGCTTGTAGTACTTGCCCAGACAGTTCCTGGGCACTGTTCTGAAGCTGACATAGGTCAGAGAAAAATCTCTGCATGGCAGTCATCTGTTTTGGAGAGTAACAAAGTTGAAAGCATGAATGTGAGATGTCTCCCTAGTTGACCTCAGTGTCAGAAAATGGTCCGAGACATGTTTATCTTGGTAGCACAAACATATCGTCTTTGTGTCTTTTGAATACCAACAAATACTGTATTTCTGGCTGTCAGAAATGTTTCATGTAAATAAATTTTAGGATTGTCTACTCAAAGGCAAAGGAAAAGGGTGCTTAAGATTTAGGCAATTAACACTTAACTACATAGGACAACTAAATTAATATGAATTGAAAATGTTTATTTCTCCTCAAAGTTCGTGTGAACAATTGGTATACATTTCACTGGACTTGGAGAAAACAACTCTATCAGCCACACAGTACTTCAACATTTGCAAAAGTTTCCAGGTCTGGATGTCCTTGTAATTAATTTCTCACTCTGGAAATTACTTATATTAATAATAGTTTTCTCTTTATTTGTTACTATTTAACCCAGGTAAGAATCTATATTTCCAACAATCCACAGTTTTTAACTTTTGATTTTAAAATAGTAATTGCATTATGAATGGATTAAACAATTTTAATATGAGGTTTATGACAGACAGTCAATGACTGTCTGTCAATGTCTGTCAATGACAGTCAATGACTGTCTGTGCTTAGCTGAGCTATTAACAAATTACCAAGTGATTGTGAGGCACAGTGCTTTTCCTCACCAGGAAATGTTCAAATGCCACTGTGACATTTTGTCACATACAGACTTCATAGTTCACATTCGCAAGATCTGTAATCATACTTCCAACAGTTGCATAAGTAAGTTAGCTTAAATATATCTCAGAAAAGACCGGAGGTAATGATAACCATGATACTGACACAATTTATGTTTAACTTGTGTTGAGGGACACAATTAAAACCTACTACTTTGTTTACCAAATTATCTCTTGTAAGAGAAAAGAATTTTGATTTTTCTTCACACACTTTCAAGATATTTAGTTGCAATTTAATTGTTAATAAACAGTTTGATATTCATATTGGCTTGTGTACTTATGTGCCATCCTTGTAACATGTATAAATCTGTATGATAGACTTCGACATTTGTTCTCTTTAATTTTTTCATAAAGTTAAAAAAATGATTAATAATAATAGTAATTATTGAATATTTCTTTCCTCTTGTCTCCTGAAAAAATCAAAGCTATTTACAAAGAATGAAATTTTGTTTTTTCTCTTTAATCTCTGGTGTGAAAATCTGTTCAAGATTAACTAAAATATGTCATCTTGTCAGGAACAGAAAACAGATTGATGCTACTTACCTGAGCAAGTAGAACTTGCATATCATATCATAAACCTGAATACTCTTCTGTAGTTGGACATTACACATTTGGATCACAGCTAAATATTATATAATTAACACTATCTTCCCCTTTTATACAGGCTAGAGCACCTTAAATGTAAGAGGTGCAATTTAAGTTCTTTACCTATGAAGAATTTAATCAATTACTGGCAGAATTCACTTATTATATTATATAAAATATTCCTAACTACTTGCTTAAAGTGGAGCTCACCCATGTGCTCCTGTCTTGCATGAAATAATTAAACACTGATTGTCCCACAGCAGAAGATGAAACGTGAGTGTGATTCTCCAGTCTTCTTTTTAGACTATTTTCTGGCTGACTTCAAGTCACTTTGCAAATGAAAAAATAACATAAAAAATCAAATAATTGGAAGATTCTATTCTGAAGGGACATGACTCTTTCTGACTTCTGTGCAATGACTGCTTAATGCCAAATAAATAAAGAAGAGGAACTCATATCCTAGCTCTCTACTCGTAATTGCGTTACTTGAAAGTGCAGAGTCAGAGTTCTGCTTGCATATCTGTCTATAGATCTTCTATTCCTTTCAATATACTGACACAGTTTTGAGAAAATGATGACCTTGTTTCTTACCAGAGTAATAGGTGGAGCACTGGTGAGAAATACATGAGTTTGAATTTTCTTAGATCAAGGAAAACCTGAAGTCCTTGATGCAGAATTTTAACAATTGGTTTATCAAATAAATAAGTATAATAGTGTTACCAAAACACTGGTGAGGTTCCTCGAGTAAGAGGAAACCAACTTTACTTAACAGATGAATAGTTAAGCCTGGAACATTGAAAAACAGTTTCTAGTTTGGTATTTCAATTCCTGAATCATACTCTGTGTAACAAAATCCCTAATTTCTTCTACATATCTACGTCCAATTTTTCAAAAATACAATACGGATTACAGCATATTTACATGCATTTCTTTGCTAAGTTTTACTGCACACACTCATATAATTGGAACATTTTACATATTTTAAAAAAACAGTGTATCAGTTAGAAATATGCATGTGATCCATATGATTTTAGTGTGTAATACACTGTGTTCTTATATTTCTTATAATGAATTATACTCCTTTTCATATAGTACTATATGAAAAAGTACTACACAGTACTTTTCATAAATTATTAAATTATATGATCAATACATGTCTCACTAACATTGTTTTACATTTAAATGTCAGATAAATTATATTATCTACTGCAAACATCTTCAAATAATTCTTGAACAGCTGATACTCATTTTTTCTATATGCGCTGACCATTAATTACACAGATTCTTCACTCATGCTAGAGCAAGCTATTTCATTTATAAGACTAATTATTCTGTCTTCGGACTGGGAGAGTTATCTCTTCACTGAACCTTCAAATGTTGTTATAATGCTATACAAAATAAAATTTAGCAATTAATACAGTGTGTGAGGTAAGAGGTCCATAAAATTATATATTTCTGTGTGAGAAGAAACAGACAGTCTCTCTGAATTAATGAAATGAGCTAACAAATTACTATGGATAATTACAGGCATCTAGAGATGTGAGACTGCTAGCAATCAGACACTTGTAACACTAAGAGAATAATTACATCTTGTGGTTTGCCTTGGAAAAGATTAAAAAAAAAATTCTACCAAACTGTAACAGTTTGAATTATTTTACTGCTCATTAATGATCATTCAGGGGGCAAGGGAAATTAAATGTTTCACTAGTCTTTCTAAAAGACTACAAAGTATTTTCTAAGAAGGCATTGCTTTATGAACATGACAAAGAAATTAAAAATTAAAAAATAGAAGGAAACATGAATACTGTTTATCAGCTTCTGTTTAAATCCTGAACTGCCTATAAAGAGGGTTTGTGATAAAAAAGGATGACCTAGAACCAAAATAGATTAAGACACACTAAGGTAATACTGTATCTGGCTAAATTGCAGGTGTAGTAAATTCCAGATTTTATAATAGTGCTAGAAATTTATCTGTTTATCCAACTATTCTAGACTGATCAAGAAGATGTTTTTCTAGAGCAATAAGTGGCTGGTGCCAATAACTGATTTTATTTTTTCTCAATGAATCTGTACATCAAAGTTAGCCTTATCTGACTCAGTCATAGGCCTTGCCTACCCCATTCACAACTTTCTCATATGTTGAGGAATCTCTTACTCCCCAATCTTTCATGGTTTCAAGCCCTTTTCACCAAGTTGGCCAGCCTGTTGGCAAGAATACTTTGTCTCTGATTAGACAGGTAGATCCCTTCTCTCTCAAACAGCTGTTGACCTTCAAAGAGGGTCCCATGCTTATTGAAATGGAAACTCTGCTGCCAACACCAGCTGTGCAACCAATCATTGACATGTACGATCCAAGGCCCTCCTCAGGCCCTTCCCTCTCACCAGCAGGATGTAGAACAACACTTGAGGCCCCATGCCTCTGACCATTGTTCCCACGTAGTCATGCTTCCCAGATCACCCCTGGCATTAGTGGAACAGCAGTAAGGGGTAATAGAGAACCACAGCCTCTCCACAACATCCTGGATGTGATTCCCTGCCAAGCAGCAAATCTCTCTATATGACAAGTCAGGCTGGCAGATGGGGGTCTCTGCAATATATAGTTTCCTACCACTATCACTCAACTCTTTGTGGTCTTAAGCAACTCAGGCTGCTCCAGCAGAGATGTTTCATTTGATGGCACTCCCAGATCATCAGCTATGATGACAGTGAATGTCTTCTGTAGCTGACTTCTCAAATCAGCAGGAGAAGCAGGTTTCTTCTTCCTGGTGTGAGAAGTCACCAGATTCCAACCTTCTCAATGGGAGTTTCCACTATCCAGTTTCATAAGTATAAGCTCTTCCTACCTCTTTGCCACAGTTGAAGATTTAGGCTCTTGAAGCTGTGGGTCTGAAAGAATAACCAGTGGATCTCTTTCTCATCCTCTCTGATGCTGCACAGCCTGCTGACCTCTTCCCTTATTTCTTTTGCTTGGTGGCACAGCTCTTGAAAACCTGCACATCTATGACAGGCTAGATAACAAATAATAGCATTATCCAAATCAACCAGCCAGTTGAACAGGGAGGTGTGAAGGATTACTGTTAGCAAATTCTTACCATAGTTGTCAAGATACTGTCTTTTGCCAGAATGTAAGCATCAAACTCATGTTTCCAGTCAAATGCCTGTATTCATCTGAGCTGCTAAGATCAGAATGCATCCTGGGGATGGGCATATACAACTATTCTGGGAACTGAATAGTTCTCTGTTAAACAAGGCTGAAAACTTAAGTTATAGTTTGCAGAGTTTTTTAATGGTTGAACAATGATCCCTTAATTTGAAGAAATATTCAAGTAATAGACATTCCTGATATTCTGAAGGCATCTCCACAACCCACACCTCAGGACTGTGTCTGAAACATATAGCAAAATATTTTCAACTTTTTAACTCATGCCACTGAGGGCATTTCCAATGTTTTAAAAGGTGGCCACAGCTGTATTTTCTTAAATCCATAATCTTTTTGTGCTGTACTTTCTTTGCCACCTTCTACTTAACATGGACACCTACTCTAGTTTCTGATTTCCACTGGCCTTTGGTGGAAGTCTGGTAGTCAGACTGTTTCTCTGTACAAAAGAAAAAGATCAATAACCACCTGAAAAGAAGCATATATCTCAAACAGGAATTGTCATCTACTGAAGTTTGATAGCTGCTGAATGGACTTTTTATTAAGGAATGATGCTGGACTTGAGTTCTCACTACGTACTGCTGCCCACATTTAGAAGTCTAAGACTCATTTTGGACTCTATCTCAATACCTAACATTTTTTAAATTGGCTATTTGTAAGTAAGATACATTTTTTAGCAACATCACTGACAGAAAAAAAGTATTTTGAGAAAGGTAAGATATAAGATTTATGGGGGAAGAATGAGAGGGAGAGATAAAGTGAGAAAAAGAAAAAACAAATGTAAGGAAGTATAAGTCTATAAACTAGAGGGTAGAATTTACTGGTAACATGGAGACCTGAGTTATTTCCTCTGCTGCTAGGGTTCTCTCCAAATTTTATTGAATGACTTCTATTAAAAAAAATATTAGGAAAAGATTTTTGCACTAAATTCTGAGTCAGATGCCTAAGTTTTGGAATCAACTAGAGCTCCATTTAGCTTTTTCTACATAACCTGGATGCCTTCACATGCTCACTTCACATTAATTCAAGACACCTCTCAGTGTGAGCAATTTGGAGACTTGTTTCTAAATCAACATGTTTTGAATCAACATGTTTTTCTGTATGCTGTTTGCTTGTTCGAAGTGGTTCTCTGAGCCACCAGCTTTTTATCACTTTGTCTACGGATAAGGCTCTGGAAAATTCTTATGCCAAACAGAAGTAGGGTCTTACCTAAAAAAGATGGATCAAAGAAGATCGTTGATGATATGCTACTAAAGAAACAGTGTCTAAATTTCTGTGGGCTGGATTCAGGATTTGAACTGTATCTAATATTCCAGGTGATGGACAGCCCTGCATTTTGCGCTCAAGATGAAGTTGTTAGCTTTAGGCCTTTGGCAAAATCCACAGAATTACTCCTTTCTGGAGCACAATTACTGAGGCATCATGTGTAGAACAAATTTATTCATTAGAAGAATGACTATTAATAGCCAAACTCTGCTACTGAGTTGGCCTTTACTCAATATGAAATGATTGCAGAAAGAGTCTCTACTTAAAGTGAAAATTAGTCTGGGCTACCTTGTGCCCATTAGCAAAATAAGTTGCTCTTCTCTGATCAATTGTGTTTCTTTTTCACTCGATTAAAGAGAAAACCTTACCATACAAAAATGAAGTAATGATGAAACTTATCCTCACTGGGGAAATATTTCTATGCTAATAAAAAAAGTTGAAACAATAGTGACAATTAGAAAATAACACTGGCTAGTCTTCAGGGATGTTACCTCTTTTCCATAAAAATGAGTAAGAAAAGTGAAGAGTAGGGGACTGAAAGGGAGTTGTACTACACATACCACATTAATTCCAGAGGCTAATTTGCAGCTAGTGAAAGAAAGATATGTTCACAAAAGCTGTTAGTGAAACATTTAGTTCATACATCATTTACTTTGCTTCTTACAAGATCAGTTTAAAATCCATTTGAATAATTATAAATACACATGATTTTTTTTTCCTTAATTTTTCCTCCTAGTTTTGACATTAGACTTTGTAAAACCACTTGGTGAAAAAGATGAATAGCCTGTTAGAATGTAATGTAACAACAAAGTGAATAGGCCGCTGAATATATTTGTTATGCATTCTTGCTGTATATAAATGTAATGTTGTCCAGGCCAAATGTTTAGTTGGTGGAAATCAAGGTATATATAGATGTGTCATCCTGGATTGAACTTTAACAGACAGGTGCTCCCATTAGCTACTGCCTATCTGCCAAAATGTATTACCTAGTTATTTGAACGTTTTTCAGTCCATTTCAGTGCAAAGCAAAAACCTTGAGTGGAGGTAATTTTTGCTTTGCCTTGAAACAGAGTAAAGTACACATAAAAGTTCAGAATCCTGTTTATTTCTCAGATGTTTGTGTTGTTTGTGCTGACAGTTTATGTTACAACTATCAGCAAAAATATTCGTGTTTTTTGTGCTGACAGTCTATGTTACAACTACCAGCAAAACCAATTAAAACATTGTTCAAAATATACTCTTAAACATTTAGGTAGATTAAATACTAATATGAATTAAACTATGAGCACTGCCAATACTGAGTACTCAGTTCTGGCTACTGAAGAAGTTGATCTGCCTTTGCCCTGTTTTCTGTTTCCATAGATGAATATCTGAGGATGTAAAGATTCTACATATAAGCAAAGAAACTATGACTGAACAGTTCATGCGCTCCAAATGATTCAAACTTGATAAATAGACCCCATTTAACTCCATTACTGAGAGAGAGGATGGAAATAATAAATAAAATAAGAGACAATACTACACACATTATCAATATTGCAAAATCCACTTATTCCTGGAACAGTTATCAAAAAGATTATTATACCTTCAGTTTGATTTTGGCAAATAGTAAAGATGTAAGACAGAGGAAGATAGCATCCCTTTACTAAAGTATATTAAATTGATTCTGTTTAAATTATATAAAGGAATAAAGAAAGGTCTGGCTCTACAGTACTCATTTTAAGAGATGGGAAAATTTGGATCTGTGAATGTGGATGATTTATGAAATTTCTTTAGATAAAAATTGCAAATATATCTGGACCATGAATCCCATTTAAGAGAAAAAAACATCTTAAAAGACATCCTCCAAGTACAACCACAGACAATAAATTGGGGTTTTTTTTGGGGTTTTTTTGGGGTTTTTTTTTTTTTCAGCCAAAGAATTTGTATATCTTTTAGTTGTGTCAATAAACAGAGAATAGTGCAAGAAAAATTAGACATTGTCTCATCAAGTTGGTGTGGAATTAAAAATGACCTAGTTTTGGCCTTGGCAAAGCAAATTCCACACTTCAGGTTTCAAAGAGCGATTTGAACAGGAATGCTGAGGATTAGATGGTCAGAAGTGTAGTAAGCAGTTTTAGTAGTTATTAGCCTTAGGACATGGATGTCTGTAGTAAGCATGACAGAAGTTCATCTCCTCCAGTACCATCTTCAAGACTGACCTTATATTTACCTAGGGCAGAATAAGAACACGATTCTTCATCTTAATGCTTTCACAACCTCTATCTCTCTTCATCTCTGGACCTCCTAATCCAGAACATGAATCTACTTTGTAGCCGTGAATCTCTTGCATATGCTCTTCACACTTGCACACTTCCAGACATAAGTTTTTGATCTTTGCAGTGTCCTGTGGCAACAAGTTCAACTTCTTGCATAAACAATGACATTTCTTTTAATCTGACTGTTAATACCTTACTGATGTATTCTAAACTCCAGGGTGAATAAGTTCTATATATTCTGATTTATCTACCATTTCCTGATTTTTAAGTTTTCATGTTGGCTAGAGAATGAATTACTGAGTTGTTCCTCATACTGTAACCCAGTAAATATAATTTTTGTCATTCCTAGTAAAAGGTCACAGGATTTTTAATGAAGTGACGTAACAACATGTCATGGTTCAGTTTGCCTTAGCTCATTTTGGCTTGTTTTAGCAACCGGCTGGTAGCCACTCACACTCTTGTTTTAACTTCAACTTCTTGAATAGCTAGTATGGTAGAGGTCTCACAAGCTAAACAGTCATTGAATAAAAAACATTTTTTTTTTTTTGTGTCAGGGCACAGCAAAGGCCGGTATCTCCCTAGGAGGTCAAAAAGGGAGTCACCATCCCTGGAGGTGTTCAAGGAACATGTAGATATGGTGCTTGAGGACATGGTCTAGTGGGTATGGTAGCATTGGGTTGATGGTTGGATTAGATGATCTTATAGGTCTTTTCCAACCTTAGTGATTCTGTGATTGCCATAAGACATAGGGGTTCAACACAGGGACTGGCAGGGTACAATCCTCACCAGCCAGCACCTGTCCCACCAACTCCAGGGAAGTGGCAGGGAAGGCCTGATGTATTGGGCATAAGAGACAGGTTTTGGTAGCAGGGGCTGCAGGCTGCCCTATAAAGGGCTATGAACTGTCCTGCCCTGGATACAGTGGGTTCCAGAGGGCTCTAAATGGATGGAAGTAGTTCATCACACCACACAGCAATTCTCTTCAAGTGTCTTTGGGGAAGGGTGGCTGCTGCTGTGGGCAGGACATGCAAGGAGGAGATACCTGACAGGAGACATGGGAGGACACTCAATAGAGGACACAAAGAGGTACGTGAAGCGGAGTGTTTGCAGAAAAGGAGAAGGAATTATGGAGATATGTGGAAAGAGGCACTGTTGGGGACATGTATAGAGTTGTACCCCTGGAAGGAGGTGCTCTGTGCTGGAGGAGGGACACCAGTGAGGGACTGCATCCTTTGGGTGACCATGCTGTAGCAGGGACACCTCTGAATGACTATGTCTCAGGGGAAACTCATGCCAATACAGGCGAGCAGTAAGAAGCAAGGTTCTAATAGTAGAAAGAAACCTCTGTGCACTGTTCCCAACCTCCTGCACCACCCATTTCCTTATCAAAGGGGTTTGGAGGTACCAAGGCTAACATATAGTGAAAACAAGAGTAGTTGAGACAAGGAAGGGGGAGGAAAGGTGTTGGGCTGAACCTGAGCCTGGAGAAGAGGGAGTAAAGGCATTTCCCTAAGTATTTATTTATGTATATTTTTGTTTCTCAGTACCTGAATGAATAATTAAAAACTTCTGACAAATGGCAATACATTTAATTAAATGAAATTTCTGGAGTTGAGCTTGTTTAGGTTGTGACAGCCAGCAGTGGTGGTCAGAGTCAGCACAGAGCCCAGGTCACCAGGCAAATCCATGGTGTTGAAACAAGACCAAGGAAAAACCAGGAACATTAGTCAGAATCAGCTCCAATGACAGTGACCGGCACCAGAAACAGGCTGATTTCTAGGGAACCTGATAGTGGTATGGAGGGCTGAGGTTACGCTGGGACATCAGCCTGCAAATCTGTGCTATAATCGGGCCTGATGAGGGGAATGAGTGTCAGACACAGCCTTGGGATGGCTTGGCAGAGGTGGGGGGTGGAGGAAAGACTAAGGCCAAGCCAGGCCATCAGTGTGCAGGTTAGGCCTGGCATGGGGGAAGGGCAGGGCTGTGGTGGACCTGTCAGTTTTGTCAGTCATTTGTCATTTGAAGGGAAACTAGCTGACAACCAGTGAGTAGAGGACTGTGATTGGAAAATACGAAAATAATCCCTAAATGGATCACGACACTGAAGAATAAGGGAACCCCCTTTCAGGATGTTGACAGTTCCCTGTGATTCCAACCCTTCTCTGCTTGAGGAATACTGGTGATATCAACTTTAGGACCTAGAGGGACTTTATAGAGATCAATCTCTATAAGAGTAGGCTCTGGGGAGACCTTATTGCAGCCTTCCAGTACCTGAAGGGGCTACAAGGAAGCTGGG
>NW_010238054.1:3761-6023 GCF_000690775.1 Eurypyga helias | reverse complement strand
TGGAACTAGATGATCTTTAAGGCCCCTTCCAACCCAAACCATTCTATGATTCTATGATTTTGTGAATGTAACGGCAGAGGAAAGATATTTTTAAGTTTTGTTGTACAGCAATTAAAGGTACTATTATTAATGAGGCTTTTTGTATTCATTTAGACTATGAGTGCTAGTATTATTAGTGCTTGTTTTATTCTGATTAGATAGCTCAGTTTTTATGAACAAAGATTCTTGGCTGTATATATATATATATGTAAAATATTTATGATGCATTGCCTTTTGCTCATACTAAGATTTGATCTTTGGGATGCTTTTCTATACTCTTGATCATAGTTGATTCCATACCCTGAACCTTTCCCATTTTTATTTTATTCTAAACCGAGGAGAGTGAAACGGAATTGTACATAGTACTCAAAATGTAGAACAATATTGGATCTGAACCATGGAAAAAATATTACATTTTCTAGTAATGTTTTTACTAACTCCTAATATCCTGATTTGCTTTTATGACCACTAATGAATATTGAGCTAATGTTTTTTTATGATTTCTGCTTTTGTAACACCAAACCATGCTTCTGAGGGGTTGATGGTTAGCTCAGAGTTGATCATTCTTTTGTGAGAAGTTAGAATGATTTATTAAATTTCTTATTAGAATTGCAAAGAAAATTATTATTGTTTTAAATCTTATGTTTATTCATATTATATTTCATCTGTCATTTTAGTACCTAGTTTCTGTAAGATCATTCTGGAGTGAACTCACAGGCTTCATCTTTTCTGTCTGGAATAAACTCTTGTCACCAGTAAACTTTGCCAATTTGCTTCTTGCCTATTAGCTAAGCTGTATACGAATATTTTCACAGATCATGTCAGTGTAACTCACCACCACCAGCAGCTGACCTGTCCTGTGAAAACTGACTTTTTCTACCTTCATTTTCTATCTTACTGTAAATAATTTAATCTTGCATAGCTCTTCTGTGCCATTGCTGCTCAGTTTCTTTAAAATAAATTGGCAAGAAACTGTTCAAAGCCTATTTTCTGATGATAAAATCTTGTAAGTTATCATAAACACAGAAGAATTTCAGAATATCTGATATGAAGAATTAGGTGACCTTAAAAATGGTATGAAATATGGGCGATCATCCATTTATGTACTAATCAAAATAATTCCTGTTATAAACTTTTTTCCCCCGTACTCAAAAACATCCAAAGTTAAAAAAAATGTACATTCTAACCTATAGCAGATTGACTAGAGTTTCCAAAGGGATGGAGTAGGACACATCACAGGCTCTATCAGAAAAGGTATTTGTGGTACAGAAAAGTAGTAATGACATTTTGCAAGGCATTGGTAAAATCCCATATGGAATCTTTAGCACAGTTCTCGACACCTTAATAAAGATCAGGTGTACAGAAAAGTTATTAAGGTAACCAGAATTATTGAAACTTTATTTTGTGGAATCAAATTCACTGACCATAGTCTGTGTGGTAAAGTGAAGCCTGGGAGAGGGTATGTTTGCTTTCTAGAAATAAACATCAGAAGCAAGGATGATTTAAGCTAAAAGGCAGTGTTTTCACAAGAATAAATAGGTATAAACTTTGTGGGAATAAATTTATGTTATCAATTACAGGAATGTTTCTAAGCATGAGAGAAATGAATATTGAAAAGACTATGAATGGGATTATTTCATGAAGTGTTTTTGGACAGGAGGGCACATAGTCTATTACAAGAAAATGTCTTCATTTGAAAAATGTCTGTGACCTTTGAATGAAGTAGAACTATATTTTTCTGCTTCTTTCTCCCCTTTCAAAATTTTTTTTCCTTTCTTGTAAAAGTTTGCATATATTTGCTTAGGGATATACTTCTGGTTCAGTGAAGCACAATGATAAGGAAACCTGCGGTGGGCCATATTGTGATTCAGCTGTAGACTATGTTCTAAAACTATAAAATCACAGTTTACTGAAATGCCCTAAGGTGACAGGATGGAATGAGGAAGCAGCTCAACAGCCCACTGACATGTGAAGGTAACTATCTAGCAGTGGAAAATGTGAACGAAAACACATGAATTATGTTTTAATTCATTCTCAGTAATAAGATTGAGCTTGAATTAGGTTATGGAAAACATAGAAAACTGAAATCCTAAAGAAGAAGCAATTGCATAATCAGAAGGAGGGCATGTAAGCCACCAGTAACAGCATAAGTAAAGCTTATTTAAAATAAGGAAGTCAGAATATTGTTGATCAGAAAGAAGTCTTTTCTTTTAGTTGCTCAAA
>NW_010238054.1:0-3748 GCF_000690775.1 Eurypyga helias | reverse complement strand
ATTTGTAGGGGGATGTGTTGTATAGTAATTAACACATATTATAACCACATCTTTTTCCAAATAACACTTCAGCCTTTGCATGCAGCTTATTGTGTTTGTTCATTTATGTTTCTTTTTACACATTGTTGAGGATACCACTTACAATTCACTCAGAGGAAACATTTAATTCAAACTTGAGATTTGTGTGGACAAAGAGGCTAAGTGGAATTTAACACAAAGCATCATTTTGCCACTTACAAAGAATACAGAGGACAGAAGGAAGGTTAGACACATGAAGAAACAAGGGAAGAGGCTTTGATCTTGCACCCTCTGCCATAAGTGCAAGAAAAATATAAACTGATGAATGACTTTGCTCATTGCCCTTCACATCATCTCTCTCTTGTAAACTTTCTTAATATTTTTCCAAGGAGACTGGGTTATAAGGGTTTTCCAGAACTTTGTGGTCAGCAGCAGTAACCTAAATAAAAACCTGAATTTTTCCAGCTTCTTCTGCTAGCTTGAAGGCTGTTAGTTGTTTTCTGCTTTTTGATGAGAGCGGTGGCAAAAGGAGCATCATGGAGGACAGGAATGCAATGATGTAGTCTGACTGCCTCTGTTCAAGACACTGTGCTGAGCACACTTTGTCATTTGAATGCGAGTCCTCCATTTTTTTTTGTTAGAATTTTTAAATTTTAATAAAAAATTCCTCATATCCATTTTTCCATATTAACATTTTCATTTTAAGAATGTGTTGCATGTGGACATTGAAGAGATGTGTAATGTCCCTAAAATCCTTTAAAATTACTGAAACATGAAGAAACGCTGCTGCACTTGAGAAAATGTTTTATACAGAATGATGGTTTGTAAAGCACTAAAGGTATCAAGCAAGTTAATAAAATTTGAAAGAGAACAAGGTGAGGGACAGGAATCTGTGACCCCTGCCTTTTCTTAGCTGATGTATAAAATTACAAGATTCAGGACACAACTACCTTTTATTAATCTTAGAAAGGATTTCTAAAAGAGGGGAGAGATGAATGCACTTACTCATAAGATGGGAGGAGCAGCATTGCCTGAGATCCAATTTGGGGTGAATTCTTTTATATTACTCTTATTAATACTTATTTTATGGTACCACCATAAAAAGAAGCCAGGTATGTAAGAGATGCATAGCAGAAATAGGAGGAAAAATTGGTCCCAAGTTAGGATCTATACATAAGATGCAATAAATGGCTTGTTCTGTAGGGTACCAGATAAAGGTAAAATGTGCAAAGTTGTGCTTAGTCTAATTAAAAGGGTCATAGTTTGAAGTAGAAGTAATTAAATTTTAAACTAAGTATCAGAAAGGAAGATCTCCTAAATGTGAAGTATAGCAATATAATACACACCCCAGTTAGAATGCATGCAAAGGTACCTAATATAGAAATGGAAATTATTCTGTATAGTAAGAAACCCATGACCATCCTTTCTATAGGAACCACTTTCAGTGAACATGACAAAACTTTCTCTTGCAACAGCATCACAGCAGTATGCAACGAAAAGAAATTACAGTGACTACACAGACCTGTCAGAAGTCTTAGTTACTCCACCACTGCTCCCAATGAGTAGTGTGCCTGCAGGTTTCACATGCCTTCTGCAAGGTATTACCATTATTCTGGTGGTTAGCATTATCGGGCCCACAATAAACACATTGTGTTTGGAAATTCCACCTCAGGCTTTATTCTTCACATCTATATTTAAGTATTGGTTGCTTTTCCAATATGTGGGTTTTTTGATGATTCTGAAAATAGCTCATTTGCAGACAGAATATCTCGTTTACAGTTCTGGCTGCTTATACTGTTTTGAAAGAACCAAGAAACTAAGCAACTAAGAAAGAAGTAAGCAACTTTTACAACCTAGTTAAGTATCCAATTTAGGTGAGTCTTGTCCTTTGCTTTCTCAGCCATAGAAAAGTCTTGTCCAGTAAAAAGTACTTTTAATAAATTGATTGTGGAGTTATTCTAACATTTAAGTATACGTATACTTTAAAAAGAAGGGAGGAAAACAATGGTGGTGCACTCTTTCTCTCTATTATGTTCCTATGTTTTATATATATTAATAACTGGGCTTGATTATATGGTATTTTGACGTATTCTCTAGCAGACAGACTGTCTCTTGTAGTTTGGGTATCAATGTCCAAATACGACTAGAAGAATCTTCCTATAAATTGTATTAGAAAATAACAAGAACATATGTAATAAATTTAATTTCAAGCTAGAAACCAACCTGTTACAAACCTCACAAATATTGTCTAGCTTGAAAAAGATCTAATTATTTTCACTAGTTCTCATGTAGCTGGGAGACAATATTTGAATACTGAGCATATACACAGTCTAATTCAGTCAACTCTTGCTTTCTTGCAACATAATTGACAGAGGGCTGTGAGGAGGAAAATTTTTGTATGAAGATTGTTATAACTTAATGAACCTTGTGAGTTTGATGTGCTGAAGCTGAAAAAAAGGTGTATTTGAATGTGAAGAGATGGGAACTAAAGTATGAGGTCTTGAAATTTTCTAAGCTGTGTCAGCAGAAGGCAATGATGCACTATCAAATAAGTATTTCTTCAGGCAAATGGTGAAGAGAGTTATCTCAAGCTTAAGCAGAAATAAAAAATCTTAATTTTCTCCAGTTTTTTATTTTTGTGGAGAATTTTGTGAGATAAAGAATGTGGTGGCCCCTTTCCAAATATTAAGGTTCCTGTCATTGCTTCACTGAAAACTATTTTGTTCTATAGAAAAAAAAACTCTGTGACTCATTTTTTGTCAATATTGTTGTCTGACAAGTTCTGGTCTTTTTAAAGGAAGTTGGTCTGTTCCATGGCTGTTCCTTGTCTATCTCTTTGGAAAATAATAATAGAAATGTTAAATTGTATGTTTTATGTAGGAAATTAAATACAAGAACTGTAATCTGAAACTGTTATAATACTTGTATCAAAAGGATGATTCATTCCAAGAAGATAGCTTGAGGATCAAAACCTGCTTTTATTACAACTTTGCCTAAATTGACAGTTTCAAACTTCTGCCAACCCTTACCTGCTATGCTACCAATGTATTTAGGTAATCTGGGCTCCTAGACACAGGAAAAAATTATTGTTTTACTATGATATTTGTGTGTGCCTATCCATTTTCAATATTGCTTGTGTTCATTTGTAGGATAGGGTGGAGCGTAGAAAATGTAGTTGGCAATCTTCTCCTAGTCCTTGGAGCTCATGGCATACAGGAGCATTAATCTCCAAATCCTGGTCCTACCAACATTGATTTAAATGAAAAATACTCGATAGCTTGTGGGAACATGTATTTCATATAATGCTTTGTCAACAGCAGCTTGAGTGGAACCCTAGCACATTTTCACATCTAATTTTTATCTCTTCCTCTCCCCTTTTCTGGATAATCTGCATTGCACAGAAGAAAAATATTGTTTCTTTGAGAGACAGGGTGTTTCAGTTCCAGCTGAGTACGACTAATAGGTGTTGTAAGCTATTGCCTTATAGCATGATGGTGCTGATTAGAAATTGCTTGCCTCTGAGAAGAGGAAGGACTCCCACATTCCACTGACTTTCAAACCCAGCTGGAATAAAGAGCCAAGAGCTATGGTTTCTTTCATACTTACGTATGTCTTTGCCCTCATTTAATAAAAATTTCATTCCACATACAGAACACCCCTTTTAGGGTTTCTGAGCTATTACCATAAAGATTTCAGAAAATCTTAGGAAGAATTTACAAAAAAAAAAAAA
>NW_010238053.1:0-277 GCF_000690775.1 Eurypyga helias | reverse complement strand
GTCAGGCGGGAGGGGTGTGGGACCTGTCCCCATCCCAGCTGGCCTCCACCCCGGTCTGTAGCCACCCCCATCCCTCTCCATCCCCATCTGTCCCCACCCCTCTCCATCTCCCCGTCTATTCCCATCCCTGGTTCCATCCCCATCCTTCTTGGTCCCTGGTTTCTCTCCCGTCCCCATCCCTGGTTTCCATCCCCATCCATCCCCATCCCCCTCCATCCCTGGTTTCCATCCTCATCCCTGGTTTCCTTCCCCATCCATCCTCATCCCTGCTTTCCCT
>NW_010238052.1:0-1130 GCF_000690775.1 Eurypyga helias | reverse complement strand
TTGTCTTCCGTGACTCTGGGGGCATTTTTAACACAGGGATATTTTTGTTGTTGCTGAGCAGTGCTTACACAGGGTCAAGGCTTTTCTACCTCTCACACCACTCTACAAGTGGGTAGGTAGCGTGGTGTCAAAATGAACACATGATGTACAGAGCTAGAGGGACGCCTGTCAAAGGAGCAGCCCACGTTACCCCATGGCATTTGGGTGTCTCCAAGGTCAGGTGCCAACTAAATGGTGCTTTTAAGGTGGATTAGATAATTCCTCTTTAACCATGTGAGCAAGCAGCTGTGTGGTGCTTAGTTGCCAGCTGGGGTTAAACCACAAGAAACATGAAGCATCTATCACTTGAAAATAGTTAAGGTGTTGTGCCAAACAGCACTTAAGGACCTGACACACACTTGGCATTTGTTTTTCCTTCTTTACGAGAAATGAAAGCTCTCAAAAGCTCCTGTGCTGAATTTTTTTCAGACTGTATTTACCACCATCACTAGAACTCTGGAATTATCAACTACAATTTGATAACTAAGGATTTGGCTTGGTAATTAGCAGATTACAGGGATGTCCTCAGAAGCATTTAGGCAGATATGCCAGCATTAACTGTAGAATCATAGAATCATATAAATTTTTAGGTTGGAAAAGACCTTTAAGATCACCAAGCCCACCCATTAACCTAACACTGCTAATACCACCACCAAACCATGTCCTTCCATATCTCATCCACGCCCCCAGGGATGGTGACTCCACCCCCTCCCTGGACAGCCCCTTCCAATGCCTGACAGCCCTTTCCAGGAAGAGATTTTTCCCTAATATCCAATCTAAACCTCCCCTGGTGCAACTTGAGGCCGTTTCCTCTTGTCCTATCACTTGTCACTTGGGAGAAGGGACCAACACCCACCTCACTACAACCTCCTGCAAGCTCATCCCCAAAGCCCGTAGCGTTGCAGGGGGTTGTGGCCCAACAGCCTCCTCTTTTCCAGGCTGAACAACCCCAGCTCCCCCAGCCGCTCCTCACAGGACTTGTGCTCCAAACACCTCCCCAGCTCCATTCCCTCCTCTGGAAGAGTACGTCAATGTTTGCTTGTAGTGAGGGGCCCAGTACTGTACCCAGGATTCGAGGTACGGCCTCACCA
>NW_010238051.1:0-49101 GCF_000690775.1 Eurypyga helias | reverse complement strand
ATATTAATATTATTAATTATTATTAATAATAATATTCTCTAAGAATATTTTAAAGCTATTACTGCGTATCTTGGGTGATTAGAGGTGCTAAGTGTTTTGCCACCAAACTTGTCTGGCAATTACTTAGAAATGGTTTGTTTGGTTGCTTTTTTCTCCTTATAGACTTGACTTCTAATGATGTAACCTACAGTGAGACCTGAATATGGCTTCAGATCTTTAAAATTTCTCTTATAGATTCCACTGATTTCAGAATATACATTAGGATCTGAAAGGGTAATTTTTGTTATCCCGGTAGACTAGGGTTGTGCCTATTTGCAGTCAGTTTCTCTTCCACTTCCATGGTTTCTTTGCTGAATTTACATAAGCATTGTAATCTTTTCATATGTTAGTTAAATGCTTTAAAAGGGTGTGTGTGTAGGAAATAACAAAGCCTTACTATACAGGAAGACAGAACATTGGTTCATTACTGGGAGCTGCTCAGGCATGTTGCAGTGTGCAGCTGTAAGGCTGCAGAGCTCACCTATCACTATACTGTCTCAACACTTTCATCCAAAATATTTCCAAAATGTGATTTAGGAAAAAAAACCCCATCAACAAATGAAAGCTATTCTGGATTTAGTAATATCAATATCCTCACAAGAGAGGGTGCCTTTCCTACTCCTACTACCACTAGAGAACCTTGTGACCTCAACCAAGGTTCTTGGGAGTTTCAAAATCCATAAATTGTTTTATAACTAAAAAAGTGAAGGGTGAAGGTTTAGAGTTAAAAATGTGAGAATGTAAGTTATACAGTTACTGGACTTTAACATAGTTTCTTAAGAATTAGAGCATTTCTACTGTATTAATTTGAGATGTAGTACCTGGGCAGGGGGAGGAGAACGCAGGAAAGGGAGGGCAAAAAAGAAAGATGCTTATTTATTACTCACAAATACAGGGGAAATGCAAAATGCTGGACTTGAGTTTTTGATAGGAAATATTGAAAATGACAAGAAAAAACTGCCATAGTTAAAACATGTGTATGTATGTTTTCAATATGTATTCAATTTGCAGTAGTAGGACATACTGACATGAGAGTTCATCATAAACCATAGCCATTATAAGCTCCTATATAAATAGGAAGTCATTGGGAAATAGTGTGGGGTTTTTAAAGAAAAGGAAAAAAAAAAAAGAAGAGGAAAAGGGAAGGGAAGGGAGAGGAGGAGAGGGGAGAGAAAAGGGAAAAGGCATACATTAGGTGTGCAGAAAGGTTTACAAGATATAAACATTCCTGAATTTTGTGAAAGTAGTTATGCAATTGACCTTTTTGGGTAGAACTTAAATTTAGCTAAGTTGTCATTGTTAATTTGCATAGAGAATTTTTTAATGGTTTGGGATTTTAAACAATTTATTCCTTAAAAGGTTTTTATTTTATTTTTAAAGAATAGCACTAGAAACAGCCAGCTTATCTGATTTTTTTTTTTTAAATAATGCTTATAGTGCATAAACCCACTATTGTTACTGCATAAAAAGCAAGGTCAATGGAAGTGAAAAGATATTAAAATACATATTTTTAGCTGACAAAGGGAAGGAAAGGAAGATTTAGTTTGACTTTCAAAATTAAAATTTCAATATTGTTAAGGAAATACTGGGACAGAAACATTACAATCCCCAGGGAGATGCACAGACAATATTTTTTTCTGGAGTATTCACATACTCCATGCATAAAATGAATTATTCCATAGATAATTGGAGTTGCTAGCAGTATCTTTTGAGGATCATTATAGTCCTTGCTTTTATGCTGCTGAAATCACTACACTGATGAGGTGGGGAGCAAGGAAAAGAATGTAACAGTACAACGTGAGAGTACACTTTTGTATGTGGTTTTGCACATCACAAATAGCTTTTTATTTGATTACACTGATTTCTAACATCTGAATTCTGAATAGCAATGACTGTATCCTTAAGACAAGCTTTCTTAAAAAGCAGCCTAACACCGTCATAATGTATTACACTGTGTAAAGAGAAAACGTATCAGTATGTGCCTGAACTGCACTCAAGCCCACGTGGGGGGAGTACACATTACAGAAACTAAATGTCACTTGCTACTACTCACTTGTAGTAGGGTACATATGTACAGCCCAGTGCAAGATAATTCAGATGCTCCTGAGCTGGTTCTAGACAAGTTAAGGTTAGCTGATGAAGCAGTTTAACCTGCTTGCAATCAATGCCTACATTCATTAATAGATGATGTGGGTATAGTCAGCGGTATGTGTTGACAGTTCAGTTGCTGATCTGATGAAGATTGCATAAGCTGTAATCAAAACTCTTAGCCCGTTTAGGGTACAGTGACTAAGTTGCAAGTAGGAGGACTTATGTAGTATCTGTGGCAAGAGCATGGCTCTCCAGGCTTGGTGAGAAGCAGAAGTACAGGTCTGGTTAGGAGTCAATCTCACCTAACACTGTCATTGCATCATGCAGAAGAGAATTTCCTTTTGACATTTCTGATTGAGCAGTAAGAGTGAAGGTTGTTAATTTTTCAGGTTGTTAATTTTTCGTATCAAGCCCTAACAACCATGTTCTATATTATACTACTTCAATGAAAATATATAAAAAGTCTCGTTTTACGAAGGCATCTAAAGTAAGCAATGAATTCATGAGTCATTGGAATTACAGGTGCTGTTTTGAGGCTCCAATGATAGAAACTTTCCCTGGTTGGTGTGTGCACAGCAATTAGAAAGGGAAGAATGCAAAGAAGGAAATCTATTCCTGATGGAAATTTTAGTATATTTCTTCTAATGGATTTTGTCTGCTTTCCCAGATGCCTCTTCTAGGCATCACACAGCAGTTAGCATTCACCTTGGTGTGCCATGGATTACAGAACTGGGTCTTTCTGTTAAAGTGCTGGAAGGTTGCAAATGCAAAAATTCAAGATCCAAACCATACTGGCAATGATCAGAACACTGGAATCACGTTCTGCCCATTTCTTTTCCTTGTCCTACCTATCTTGTAAAATACCATAGAGCTTTGGATTATTGACAAGAAGGGTAGAGTTTTCTATTCTGACAACAGTGGGATCAGGAAGAAGGTGTCCAGAAAGGAAGAACAGTACAAATACCCAAACCAAATCATATCTCAGTGAAGGCAGAAGGAGAATTACATTCAATATGTTAGAGCTTGTATAATCCAAGAATAAGCATGGCAACATAATACTATAAGTGAGTTCATACGTTAATGTCAAGGCTAACTTCCAGATCACATGGCATCATGCTTTGTAGCATCTCAAAGATTGTTTCTCAAAAAGGCACAGTCATAGAATCGTAGAATGGTTTGGGTTGGAAGTGACCTCAAAGATCATCAAATTCCAAACCTCCTGCCATGAACAGGGACACCTTCCACTAGACCAGGTTGCTCAAAGCCTCATCCAGCCTGGCCTTGAACACTTCCAGGGATGGGCCATCCACAGCTCCTCTGGGCAGCCTGTTCCAGTGCCTCACCACCCTCTCAATAAACAATTTCTTCCTGATATCTGATCTGAATTTATCCGCTTTCAATTTACCTCTTTTATTACCTCTTGTCCTGTCACTACAGGCCCTTGTAAAAAGTCGCCCCCAGCTTCCTTGTCGGCCCCTTCAGGTACTGGAAGGTGCTATAAGGTCTCCCCAGAGCCTTCTCTTCTCCAGACGGAACAACCCCAGTTCTCTCAGTTTTTCTTAACTGGAGAGGTGCTCTGTCTATTTGAATGTGCTACTGAGTATCCTTCATAAAGAATACCATCACACTGAAAATACATTCTTAAACTATTGGAATGGTGAACCTATATGCTGTTGACTTTAAGAAATCAAGCAGCATGGACAGCACAGTAAACCCTAAACAACAATGCTGCCATACAAAATTGTAGTTCTTAGCAATTACCGCTATAATAAAAAAGAGTATTTTCATAAAAATAATTTGTAAATTACTTTGTAATTTTGTCCATGTCAACCTTTCATGTTTTCATGTTTAAATTTTCCAATTCTGTTACTCTTGCATTACCACTTTACAATGAAAAAAAAAAAATCAGCTTATTAGTGTCAGTTATCAGAAATACAGCATGGGTGCAGTTTAGGAAATGACAGCTTTGCTTCAGCTTGCCCACAGAAATGGTAACTAGCACAAATTAATCTTAGACTTGTCTATTTAAATGTATTAACATTGCTACCATCACCGTGGGAGTCTGGACATCTCATTTATCGTTTTTTTTTTTTAGAGATAGGGAGCTGGCAAACAGAGTGAGTAGATGGCTTTACTAAGGTCCTATAGGAAATCCACAATGAGGCTGGGAAATTTCAGTTTCACTTGCCAGAAGGAGCAGCGAGCAAAGGACAAAAATCAGGAATATGTTGTAGAAATTTAAATTTTGGTAGCATACATATGAATTTAAATCAGTGTAATGGTATTTTTAAATCTTTAAGATAGCTACAATTTACTTGTAAAATAAATTGCTAGGAAAAAAGTGGAAGCCAACATTTGATTTGGAAATGTTCGTTCACAGGTTGATTAACCAACTTGGTAACAGTGTAAAGGGACTTTGTATTTCTAACAAGAAAAAGCACAGCGAATTAAAATAGGTCTTAATAAAATATTAGCATTTCATTCTCAAAGCTTAAACCAGCCTTTTAGGTAGAGAACAAGATGAGCTGTGATGGGAGAAGGAATTATATTTTCTTTAGTAAAATGCTGATTCTTACCTTCTGAGTCAGAGGTGTGCATAGCGTAGCGTTTACTGTAAGAATATTTAATGGGACTGGATACATCTGTGAAATACATAAATTGAAATCATTAATCTTTCAAACACTAGATTATACAACCTGCATTTATGTTGAAAGACAAGAATTGGTGTTTGGGACTGATGTCTAGCAATGCCTGATTGGTATATAAAAGGATTCTGCAGTTACAGCAGCTATCATAGGTTTAATGAGTTTAAATGAGTTTAGATACCCCAGAGGTATAGGATGTCCCCAGGCCTGTCTTTGGGCCAGGAGAAAAAAGAGCAATCCAACTGTTCTACTTAACATGGGTACAAAAATGAGCATTTTATATCCAGAAGTAACTGATGAGCGAAAGAACCTTCTTTGGTTTTTCTGATATGTTTACCCAACTCTATTTGGAGAATTCCACTTGTTAAAAGTACAATTATTTAAACAGATATTTTCTATGATAGTAGACATTTCTGTTATGTTGGAAGAGAGTTGGAACTTGGAATAAAATATTACGTTAAATGGATTCTAAACACAGGAGCCTATTGCCATGGAATTTCCTGCCAATCTTGCAAATACAAGACTTGAAAATGTGGATGACCATCCAATGCATGGGCTTATTATCCTCCATCAGTTTTTTTGTGTCATCTGAGTAATTCATATTTCATACGTGAAGTGTTTCATTGATTTCAGGGTATTCATAGGTTTTCAGCAGAACTGCTTTTTCCTCAAAAACAACGCATGGAGAACTGAAGCAGAAAGCTGCAATGCTAGCTCAGTTCATGTGTGCAGCATAAATATGGGCACAAGATTCCCACCTCCAAATATAGATTCCTTGTGTGGCTGTTTCTTTTTACAGTGCTAAATGACAGTGGAATTTTTGTTACAGTTCTAGTTAAGACTGGATGCATTGTTGGTATAAACCCAACTGTGACCATTTTCGTTGTTTGATTCAGGCTTCCTTGTGCTTCCCTGTCTGTCTGTTATTTGTACCTTTTCTCTTAAAAAGGGCATTGTTTTTTCTCTCAGTGTACCCAGTGCAATTAGTTCAGTCCAAAACATTAGGGAACCGAAGTACAAAGGTACTTGCAGCAGGAAATTATTAGTTGGAAGCAGAAAAGAGGCATTTAATTCTAGATAAAGCTCTTTCCAATGTTTTACTCCAATGTTTTATCTGTTAGGTTTGTAACTAAACAATTCACCTTAATGGCTATCACAGGCTTATAGTAAAATTCTTCATAAATTCCTTTCACGGTTCTTTCCCAAATCGATAAATTTCTCTTCAAAGATTGAATTTAAAAGACATCTTTTAATAAATGCTGGT
The DNA here is from genome assembly GCF_000690775.1 of Eurypyga helias. Taxonomy (NCBI): domain Eukaryota; kingdom Metazoa; phylum Chordata; class Aves; order Eurypygiformes; family Eurypygidae; genus Eurypyga; species Eurypyga helias. Next base: position 43,062 of record NW_010238051.1, on the reverse strand, counting down.
TTATATGTCGATTTAGAGATATCATGTTTGGCATAATGGAACATATAAATAATCTATCTACCACATCATTTATCAAATTCAATCTATGGCCTATACTCAAAGACAGGCAAAATTAATTATTAATGTGCTTGGGCAATATTACAGCATCTAGTATGGGAGATAGCTATGCCTGACACTCCCACCATGAGTAATGCAAGAATGAGAAAAATTAATAGATTTTTAATTTTTTTTTATGTAGTTCTAGTTTATACTTCATTCTTAGACCTCATAGTGTAAAACGCTGACTGTTCCCCATGAAATGCTGAGTAACTCCAATTTTTATCAAATTAAAAACAGCCAAGAATCATGGTCTGTATAAATTAGATTAGAAACAGAAGAGCATAAGCTGTTAAATTTGTTCACTATTCATCTTTCATTTTGACAATACACTCTTTGCACTTTTATCATTCACTACTGTTTTTATGTATTCTGTTGGGATGTCATTTATGTGTGTTATGTTATTTCTACTTTTGCTTTTCTCTGTGTGTATCTGTAGGATTTGTGGTGTTGTGTCTGGTAGAGCTGCTTCATACGCACACATGCATGCTGGGCTGATTGGAATGACAGAGAAAGTGAGACTAGATGGCAGCTTGTGTAGGATTACATTCTCACCTCTGGTCTGTTAACAAAGACAGTTATTCAACCCCTATTCCTAGCTTGCATAGAGATAATGTATATCCAAATAGGGATAACATTATCAGAAGGTATCACACAGGTGCAGTAAACATTGTATCAGGAGTAACTGCAATATGAAGTGTGCTGTTCTGATTCTGATTTTAGATCGTAAATGTAAATTAATGTTTTTTCTGTTGTGACAATTCTTTTCATTTTAATAAACCACTTTTATGGAAGCTGAATACACCCCTTTTCTGGCTGTTTCAACTTGACAGTGTCATTCATTGCAATGCACACGAGTTAATAAGTACAGAAGAAATGAATGTGTCTTATGCAGAAAGAACATTAAAACTTAAATTTCTGTAGGAATGTTTTTGTCGTGCAAATAATGATAAGGAATCTCATGGGATAGAAAAATGTTTGTTTATGGTATGGTACGGTTTGGCATCAGACAGTTTTTCATTGCTGTTTTAAATCACTTTAATTAATTGTTATTATCCATATGCCTTATCTTGAATGAGTAAAATTCAGTGCAATGTCTTTACCATGAAAAGAATTTTATGTGCTTGTTTTTCTTTGGATGGAGATTGATAGAAACTTACCAAATTACTTTGATAGGTTGAAGCTATTTGAACTCTATCATTAGGCTTATTTATTTATGATTTCCCTTTTTTAAAAAAAGAAGCAAATGCAGTATAATAGTTCTATGAATTATTTTCAAGTGTCATCTTCAGTGCAAAGAAAGTCAACTCTCCTTTAAGAAAAGAAAGAAAAGCTAATCTAGTCAAGGTGTTACATGCAGTATCCCAATGTCAGTGTAACCATTAAGACATAGTCTCTGTTCATTTTGTTCATGACAAGATTGCGCTGACAGAGTTTGGTGTTAAAAACACATTATACTTAATTTTTTTGGATTCTGAATTGCAATTAGGTCTCTTACTCCTGAAGGGAATGCTCAGGGTGGTATTCGTAATTTTAAATGAACCTATATGGACTGCAGTGAAAAAGTACATGAAAATGTGAGGTCTTTCCAGATTTTCCGGGTGCCTGTTTAACTATTTGTTTTCTTATCCTCCTGTTGAGCACACAACTCCTATGAAATTGATTTTTGACAAAAGTAATTCAGTTCATCCAGTTCTATTGACAATAATAAACCACTTCATCTAAAAATTGTGGTCTTAACACTTTCTGAAATTCAGGGTCATACTGGCTGTTAGCATCATTATGAACAATTCACTAGTTGAGGATATTTCAGAATTCATGCTGTACTCACAGACTGTAAATTAGAGGAGCTTTTTCTTTAGACAATAGGAGCAAATTCCTTACTAGAAATCTTCCCTACTCATTTTGGTTGAGTTGTTGGTTGCTCTTGTTTCCAACAATGCAACGGGTAAAAACATGTATGGTGTGCAATCTGGTGTTTTTGGACCGCAAATCTTACATGATTGTTCCTATTGCACCTATATGAGTTCTCCTAAAATTTCTGAGATATTCCGTGATTTCTGTCTAAGTTTTGCTATTCAAAGTTTCTTAAAAGTGGACCCATTTTTCAAGTCCTTGCTAATATCTTTCAACATTTTTTTTAAACTGGAAGGGGATTTTGGTGCAGAAACTTCTACTGTTGTTTGCACTGTTACTTGCACAGAAACCTAATAAGCTTTGTGTGCAATAAATATGTTTCATATAGAAGCAATGCACAGCTCCAGAAATACATCAAAGGTGGTGTGATGGGACAGTGGTGAGTGCTGCATACTGCAGTTGCCACAGAACAACTCCTGATGGCAACTGTGCTATGTACTCCCTGCACACCCAACTCAATGAGTTAACTGCAGCAGAGGCTCAACTGTGGTGGCCCCAGGCCACCATCTACGTCTCTTGGTTGGGTTTACACCAGCCGTGTGCAATGGGAAGTAGAGTGGGCCAGCAGAGTCCGTGAAAATAAGCGAATCTTAAGTTTCTACTTGAAAATTTATGTTTTGTACTCATCACTTGTATCAATACCCAAACAAAGACAATAAATACGTGGATGCACATATTATTGCTTTACATTTTTACTAGGAAATATACTGGCCTTTGAAATGAAGGATGGCTAATAAGGACTGTGGTGGGCTGACCCTGGCTGGAGGGCAGGAGCCCACCAAAGCTGCTCTGTCACTGCCCCCCTCAGCTGGGCAGGGGAAAGAAAATACTGTGAAAGGCTCATGGGTTAAGATAAGGGCAGGGAGAGATCACTCAGCAATTGATGTCACTGGCAAAACAGACTAGGGAAATTATTGAAATCTATTGCCAGCCAAATCAGAGTAGTTTAATAAGAAATAAAACCAAATAAGAAATAAAACCAAACTCTGGCATTGGCTCCATCAGACATAGGGGAGACTTCCAGCAGCTTCTCACAGAAGCCATCCCTGTAGCCCCTCCAATACCAAAATCTTGCCACACAAATCCAATGCATACAGTTAAAATGAGTGAGAGGCTGAATGACTCCTTCCAGCCATGTAATGCCACAGGCTTTGGCACACTGCCTTTGAATGGATTCAACATGCTCTGATTATTTTGTGTCTCCAGACATCCTTAATAGATGGGGTTTTTTTAAAAGTATGTCTTTCTTTCTATTACATTACGGAAAACTTGACTAATTGAGACGTTTTACTGTACTATAGCATGTGTTTTCCTTTGGTAAAGCTGATTTCTTTTTACCCAGCAAGAATGCTTGTTGTTCTGTCACACAGAAATCAGTCTCCAATTGTCTTACACCCTGTGCGATTCATTAGAATGGTAACACTTGGAAAGCACTAATGTTGGAAGAGAATTAGGAGTGATAGCACACAGTAAATGAGGTATGGCATTCGAGGGTAGCAGCATGGCAAAAAACCCACAGTGATGTTGAATTGCATTAAGATCATGTCAGAGAGTAGGGAGGAGGGCAACAGCTGCTTTCTCCATGAGGGATTGAAAACTCAGTATTGTATCAGGCCCTGGAACTCGGGTACCAGGAGATGGAGGTAATTGGGAGGCCATGCAGAGTGTGCCAGGAAGTTTTCTGTCATTCCTAAATAAACACACCCTATTTAAATTCATCAAAGTAGCCCTACAGCCTCTTCCACAACTTTAATTAGAGCCAAACTCAGTTGTTATGTTCATGGACCATTTCCATCTGATATTGCTTAAGCAACTGAAAAGATGAGATTTTCTTTCTTCTAACATTCTCCCTTTTTTTTTTCTCCATAATATATGTTTTTCACTTGTTGCAAATATTTTGACATCCTTAGTCCTCAGCTGGTATAATTGTCAAACTAACTTCATCTGGGAGTATTTCAGCTCCCAGGTGGAGCTTTATCATTCCACATATTCATTACAGTAATATTATGATGATTATTATTATTCTAATAATTCAAGTGAGAGGATAGTATAAAGACTTGAGATTTACTTTTTTTAAACAGTATCAGAATGTCTTGGAATGTCGTGGAGATTTAGGCATACCACTTCTAAAAACTCAAGTCTCTCCAGTGTATGAGGAGAAGATATGAATGAGGAACATAATGAATTAGAAAGATGGGTTGAAAGAGAGCAATTTAAGCCAAACTTAAAAATCTATGTTTATAAAAAAGATCAGTACATAACAGTGACTTCTAGAACAGAATAACCGCCCAGAAGAGTAAGGTACCATGTCTGAGTCATTAAAACAGAACTCATGTTTCCTAAAATTTGTTACACTTAATTTCATATTAATTTATCACTGTATTTTTTCCTTAATGGTTTTCACTCGGTGTGCCTAGTTTGCTCAGTGCTGTGTTCTTCGCAGTACTGTGTATGTCTGTATTTACCCTACACGGGATCATTAGACTACATGTGAAACTTTATCAGCAGTATATCCTCTCCACTCTACTCCTTTAAACAGCATTCCTAATTATTTTCATTTCCCCCACACATCATTCCAAACTTCTTCAGCTGTTTTAAATAGTATATTTCAAGCTAAAATAACAATTCCTTCTCAAATTAGCATACTTCTAATATTTTAAAGCTTATCATTATCTCCTGCAAGTACCTCAGCTGCAAGGGAGCAGATTTGAAGTCAGTGGATGTTTCACTACCTTGAAGATGGGTGCTGACTTAGGCACGCTGCTAACAAAGGTAGATAATTAGCTTTATTCCAGGAGCTGAAGCATTCCTCTGAGTCACAGTTTCACCTTGCATTCTTCCTTATTGCTATGTGGCACTGATTTAGGGCTGCAATAACTCAAATATTTTAAGTTGTAGAATGTGGCTAACCACATCTTTGTGGATACTTCTGGGGAAAGGCAGGCAGGCAGGAAGGAAAGGGTCAGCAACCTTGTTGCCTTTATTTGTGCAAGTGAAATTACTCAAGAACATGAACAGAGGTGCAGCATGGTCCTTATTCTACATAATGTAGGCAGAGTGACAGACAGCCTCATCCTTCATTTTGTTTCTTTTCTGTTTTCCACTGGGCAGATATTTAGCCTAGCAGTACTATTTGTAAAATATATGTACTGATGCCATTTTAAAAAATCATTTATGGTTGCTAAGTCACTCCAGAAATCCTCACTGCATGTGCCTGTGCATGAAAACCGTGTTACATCTCATGTTTGGCTCTGTTGCCTACGGGTGATCTGAAAGTAGCAGGGTTGAATGTCCTATTTACCTCTGACGGGAGACTGTCTGGTTAGTTTGACACTTCTAATATGGGTCAGTAACTGTCAGTACTGGATATTACCAAGCTGTTTGTAGCTGAGATAAAATTAATACCAAAAAAAAGCACTTTCTGGTCTTCTAATTAATCCCACAGGAGAGCAAAAACTCATTTAAGTTAGAAGTTTAGCTGTTGGCAGCACCAGGGAAAGCTGGTTTCACTTCACTGAGCTGAATTAAAACTCCACATTAATGGAATTAAATCATGTTGCCTTCTTAAACTCTTACATCCATCAAAGCAAAGGCTGAGAAGCTTTATAAACAACTGAACTGATACCTTCAGTCCTTGATGTAAGAAACAACATGCTGAGCATACATCATAAAACCAAAGTGTTAGCGTCCCCTTCATTGTTTTCCAGTGGAACTTTTTCAGAATTTTACTTATTAATGTTTTCTTTTTTTTCATTTAGTATTGTGAATAACAAAGAATAACTTGGAGCTCTAGTTTTGGGTTTGGATTTTTTGTCTGTTTGGGTTTTTTTATCTGCACAGAAGATACTGATAGATAAATGAAATTTGTATACTTATGTGTGGCAGTTTCAGAACTGGGACTCAAGGATTCTGCTCCGAAGCCAGTGTTCAGGGAGGTCTCTATCCAGGCTGTGCCACTAGCTGAGTCACTACTTCTTTATAAGAAGAGGCAAGTCATTTGATTTAGGGAGCAAAAAATTATTTTTATGTTGTCATTTTTGTCTTGTCAACACAAAGATACATGAAAACAAGAGGTTTTCTAAGTCAGGGCTGTAGCAACTAGAGGACAACTGTTCTTTGTTGGTAGGAGGTGGGTTGGGAGAGGAAAGCTGATGACTTTTCTTGTTCTCTGTATGTAAAGACAATGTGTATTGTTCCAGATGAGCAAAAGAGACCAGGAAAAATTTTAATTGTATCATCCTTCCACCCTCAGTGCACTAGGCAGGCTATGGGATGAACTCTGATTTGAGTGTCAAAGCTTCCTTGCTTGGAAGAAGTGAGGTATAAGATTCCTTGCATAGCTTTGCACAAACAGGTAGTCATTCCAGGGAGGGAATGACTTGAGTGATTGAGTGCTTGAGTGATTTGGTAGTTTTGGGAGAATACTGAACTGAAATCACTGCTTTAATTCATACTTGTTATGGGATTACAATACTTAATAGACCATCTGAGATAATAGAAAATAATATTGCCATCCTAGATTGTTGGGGTTTTTTTCCACTCCATCATTGAAATGTGGGGTTTTCTTTATCCCAAGAATCTTCTCTTCCCGCTCAATATTCTTCATCTTCCAGCCTGCCCTTTGGTTGATTTACAGCCTTTCCCCAGCCATAACAATACTGTGTGAAGGTAACTACCAAGCAGATGTGGTGGCACAGCATGAATTCTCCTGTGGCTGAGGAGAGTGATTAGTGAGTTCTGGGTACCTCGCCCTTCTGCTGAGATGTTACACATCTGATTTCTGAAAGGGATGAATATTCTCTTCTGGCAAAGCAGGGTTTTGGAAGTTTTTTCACTGGACACCCAAAATCAAGGAACTGGGTGCTCCTAATCATTTCTGGAAATGCTGTTTGCTCTTATTTCAATTTTGAGTTTCAACAATCATTGTCCTTAGAAAATTCATAAATAGCATTTTCATCAACCTTTCTAAATAAGAATCATATATTTTAAACAATAATAATTTGTATTTACAAAATTACGTCTAGTTTTTTTAACATGCATGAATAGTGAAATCCAGTAATAAATTTGGATGGAAGGGATGGAGAGGTGCTCCATCCCTCTGAGCATCTCCGTGGCCTCCTCTGGACTCACTTCACCCGGTCTATATCCTTCTCATGTTGAGGGCTTCACAGCAGATCCTTTTTAAAGACTAAGAGTTTTGGCTAATTCTTTAAGGACCATTATAAATTATATGGTGAGAGAATTATTAGTCTTTCTTCATCAATTATATAAAATATTTAGAAACAGAGAGGTTATAAACTTCAGGTTTTGCACACAGCAGCCTGGGTTAAGTATCAATCCTCAGAGGCAGTTGAATTGAATAGTAAAATGCAGCATCGCTGTGGGCACCGAGTCTATTGCAGTGATCAGACTGGTCCCTTTCCTCATTTTGAATCTTCCAGTGCAGGAGCAATAATTCACCATTCTACAAATTACTTTGGTTAATGTAGCCCATTTTTTTATTTGCAACATCCAAATTCAGTCACATCCCAAGGGCTTACTATTCAATATGTTTTTGTGACCATTTTGTGACCTTCAGTTACTAATTATGTGGGTAAATGGGAAATTATATGGTTTTAGTACTTAGCAGCTGAAAGTCCTGCCTTTAAAGCTCTCGTAATTTTGCTCATTTTGAAGCTGCTCAGGGTTACATAAATAAGGTCGCTCCAGTGAAAACAGGGCAATGCTGAAATCTTTATTGGGAGAGGAAACAGCTTTCAGAATTTAATCCAGTTTGGCTAAATGTGGCTGGGTGTAGATATTGTGGCTCTGGTCATATGTCATGACTCTCGTAAGGAGGAGATCTTGAAACAGGACGAGGTGGTTAAGTGTTTTAAGGTAAGGTGCTGTATTAGCTGTCATTCCCCAGCTTCCCTTTCCTATGACAACATTCCTTTGAAAAACAGAACACTACACAACATTGGTGAAATAAGCCCAATTCCTGCGTGAAACCTTCACTAGCTAATTTGCCATGCCTTCTGAATAGATTTTTTTTCCCCACAAAATGTGTAGCATCTGTTGCAAGAATATGAGCTGCTTGTTTAAAGTCTCCACTGTGGGTTTGGTGTCAGCAGCACAGCTGAGACACGGCTTTGCCATCCTTCTCTTAGAAACAGACCCTGACACAGAGTGTGACTTAGAGAGCTGTGACATACATCATCGTCCCTCCTCTCTGCTGGGTTCTTGTTCCTTTTACCAGCTGTGTTTCTGCATCTCTTGATGTAACCTCAGAGAATAAAGTTTCTGAGAGTCAAGCTGCAGAGGGAAAAGGTGGAGGAGTTATGGCTCTGCTGTGCTGCTTTTGTCTCATTTATACAGGGGGAAATTCAGGTGAGAGGATGTTCCCTTCCTTACTCATTTAGTGTGGGAAGCCAGTACAGGAACGTAAGGATATATATCCCCTTCCAGTTCTGTAAAGTGAGAGGGGCAGAAGACAAGACAACTTAAAATTTTTAAAGATGCATAAACACTAAAAAAGGGTGGTTTAAAAATACACATCTTAAATAATTTGTAAGATACAAACTTAATGTGAAATTTTAACCAATATTCATAAAATATTATTCTGCAGTTTTTTGTCCAACTCAACTATTCTGTTCACACCATGATGTCAGAGACACATGATACTCCTGTACATCCTACATTTTGCTATAAAACAGATGAAAAACTCTGTAGTTGTTCTAAGGGGAATATACTTTCCCAGAAACTTTCTGAAATACTCAGAACAAGGACGAGCAGAACAGTTTACTAACAGGACACAAGAGCACAGTTGTCTCAGCAGGGAATGCCAGCAGGTAGCAGGTCTTCTGTTTGTCCTGTGGCACGATGTCACGTGTCATAATAAAAATCACCTCTCTTCTGTCAGACAGGCTATGCTACAAGATGAAACGCATGTAAAATAGATGTGTTGCTCACTAATGTTGAATATCTCAGCTTTTAATGAAAATAAGATGTATTCCTTCTGAACAAACATCTCGAGTTGCATACAAAGCTTGAAAGCAAGACAAAATCTGCAGTTAGTATCAGCAGTGGTATAAAACTGACTTAAAGATTTATTTCTAATGTGTCCTTTGCTTATTAATACTGTGCCTTGCTATGTGCTGTAGCAGTTCAACTTATCAGAGGATAAAACCAGATGCTTCTGCTTTTTATTTTAATTTTTTTAAACACATTGTCTTGGGTAAGGAATGCAATCTATTAGCATGGAACTGCCTTTGATTGATGCTGTTTTGTTATCCATTTATATTTACATCAGCAGTAATGGTACAATACTGTTACACGACAATACTGACGTTAACATATACTGTGTAATTTATCGGGTGGACGCAGTGTGGTAACTAGGTTCCTCAACCACTACAACACAAATGAGAGAAGCCATTAGACAGGGTTTTCAATCCAAAGGATTTTTCTTTCACAGAGTCTGTGCTTTGCTTAGAAGATATCACTTCTTTTTTTCCTAAATGTTGTGTCTTAGATTGATATAATTTAATGTGAAAAAAAATGAAGCTACTTAAAATCTGATAGAAATAGTGAATGATGGTTGGAATGTGTAAAATCCAAAGTTATATTATGGTACAATTATATGCAGTGCATGTCCTCTTAAAGAGCATTCTGCCTGAGAAACACTGAGAATGAGATTGATAACATCATTTACTGTTTTACCTTCTGCTCGGAAAGTAACTTTGTGTTTTATGCTTAGTATATTTAGCAGAACAATTAACATCTAAGTTATTTTAAGTCTCTGAACTGTATATATATATATTTAATAATAAGATAAGGGGGAATTATTCTCTTCATTGTCTGCCCTTAATGAGGAATGAAACCTGATTTTAAACAAGGGCGATTGTAGGGTTGTCCCCTTTTTTGAAGAGATGAGCATCACTGAAGTCAAAATGCTTTAGACGTGTAAAACAATCTGATTGTTATTTCTGTTTCGGTGTTAGTTAAACTGCTAGAGACAATAAAAAGGGAAACTTCTATTTCTTTAACAAATGCTTTTCTTTATTCTTCCTTGGTCATACAGTCATTCCCAGCACAGCACTGCAACGCGTCCACCCACAGTGAGCTTGCAGCGGACCATTTCTGTGGAAGGGTAAGATGATTCTCTGTTGAAGCTGCCTGTAGAGCTCTGAGATACTGCTAAGCCAGACACCAAGCTACCCCCATACACATAGCTGTTAACGAGATGTGGTTTTGAATATCACAGTCTTCAAGTCTGTGAAACGCAGAGATAAATACTTTCACATTAGTGCTGATCCTTTTTAGACACCTAAACTGAAAGGTTTGGTTTTCATGGAGGTGAGAATATCTGTCATGGAGACACATTAACTACAATCTCTTCAATTTATCTCAGTTGACTAGCATTAATATTTATGTGGGTTAGCTGTAAAATGGTTCCCAGTAATCAAAGAAATACCTAGTGAAGTCCTACTCTATGTTCTTAATGCATGCATGGCTTCTTTCTGACAAAACACTGTCCCAAACTAAGGATGAAGAAGTACTGATTGAGAATAATGATCCTGGGCTGGTGTATATCTGTACATATTAATGTGTTAATTGTAGAGTACTGAGCTCTGAGTACTTTACTCACTCCATTTTAACAGAAATAATTGAGTAAAATACAAATAATTCCCAACCACAGTTAATATTTTTGCATCTTTATGATATTAGAAAAGCTGATATCGAACAAACACAGATTTTGGTTGCACTGACTGGCATAGTTTACAAGAAAGCATTAGATTTCATAGAATCACAGAATCACAGAACGGTTTCGGTTGGAAGGGACCTTAAAGGCCATCTAGTTCCAACCCCCCTGCCATGGGCAGGGATACCTTCCACTAGACCAGGTTGCTCAAAGCCTCATCCAGCCTGGCCTTGGACCCTTCCAGGGATGGGGTTGTTTTTTTTTTTTTGTTCTGCCCTCCCATAGAAATGTGTAACTGTTTGAAATATTTTGTGGATGTGGGTAATAATTTGTCATTGGCTGCTCTCAGGTCCCATTTCAAGGCTTTTCTGTCTTGGGATAAAAGTGAGAATCCAAAGTTTCCACAGAGGAAAGATGTTATGTTGTACTTTGTTTTATGTTACAACCTTACTGTGGTGCAGTCAGAAGATAAAATTGTGGATATGTGAAATAATCCACTCCTAAGTGAAGCCTGAAATATTACTCTCTCCAGTCTAATTTTTTCTTTCTTATCTATATCTAAGATTTTAAGTTTTTATTTAAAATGTGTATGACAGCTATAGTAAATATTTATTGAAAACAAGGCTGTGGGAAAGGTGAATATGGCTTAAGGGCTGTCACCTGGAAGGTAATTACATAAATGAATGCCTCATCATCCAATCTTCTTGCTCAAAACAGGACTACTTTCAAGTTAGGTCAGGTTGCCCAGCACCTTGCCCAGTGACGCTGTGACTATCACCAAATGCGAAGATTGCACAAGCTCTGGGCAACCTGTCTCAGTGCTTTAAACACACTGATTTTGGATTTCATTTCTTATTCTTTCTCTCTAGCAAACGCATAAATATTTCCCCTATCTTTTCCTCAAATCAACCTATCATGAATAAAATGGTGTTTAAAATAAAACCGAGCTTCAAGAACAACTTTGTCAATTAAAATGGTGATTGGATTAAACAAAAAGGGAAAGAAAAAAAAAAGAATTTGCTAAATTGAGATTTAAGGAAATAAATTCTATTATGATGTCTCTGACTTGATCTACTGGACTGCATAATTCAGGAGGTATCCTACAGGTTTAAACTCATACTGAAATTTGGAAATCGATCTGTCCACATGAATTTTTTGACAAACTGCAGAATCCGTACTGGCCACGCAGACAACTTGCATATGTTGTGTATGAATCATGAGAGTGCAGGAAATCTGCAATTGATATTACAGGTCTTCTGCTGTTCAGGAGGTAGAAGAATATCTGGCTTGTAATTATTACTAATCCACTTACACTGGGTCATATTTCATTTTGCATAGGCAAGTGGGACTATTACACCGCTGAGCAAAACATAAGCAATCAGCTCAGCCCTAAATATTTCATTATGTTAGAGCTCAATTTATTCTAATGTTTTTGTGAAGTCCATGCTGCTAAGTATGTTCATAGCTAATACAATTTGAGGTCAAAACAAAGTTAATTTTCTCTTATAGGAACTGGTTTTCTGTCAGTAGAGGCCTGTATTTAGGTGACTCATTATATTGCTTTTGAGAGGCACTTTGTAAATAGCTGCTTTACCTGCAAGGCATCCCTAGCACACACTTTGATTTGTGGCTTGCATGCTGGCTCTGTGACTGACTGTGTAGTCACTGAAGTAATATAATTATTGAGTCCTGTGAAGGAGAAATGAAATATGGGTGGGTTAAAGAAATACATGGGGAATTGCATTTGCTGCCATTTATCCCTTTCCACCCTGTTGAATATGTGATAATTGAGCTCAGTAGAACAGATTTAAAAACATTAACATTTTTTTCACCTAAGTAATGGATTCTTATGTAACAACAGGGTGGGTTTTTTTTTTTAGGGAGGGCTTTTGTGGACTTTGTGTACAACAACAAAAACAGTAGCAAGGTGAAAAAAATAAGGATGTCTTTAAAAATGAAATTTTCTTTAACATTCAAGCCATATATTCTTCACAGTTTAATAACTACATGTGGTGAAGAGAGTTAATATGTGTATAAAGGCATGAACTTCACAGGTGCTCGATGTCATTGTTAGTCTGATATAATTAGCAACCTTTCTTGATGGTTTATTTGCATGGTTTAAACCCAAGAGAACTATAATGTTTGGATTTGAAAATATTGTTAGTCTGGGTTTTTTGAAATGGTTTTGATGAACAATTTTAACTGAGATTATTCAAAATAGGAAAAGTATTGGATGAAAACTCAAACCTGTTATTTGGAACTCCTGCTGTACTGTCGCACGAAGCTATAATGTTAGTGGTGTTATGATGGCTGTTCTCTCTGCAGCTGGCATTCCGACTAAATGGTCTGTTACATGCTAGCCGTCATCTCTTCTACTGAGCTGCTTAGAAACTGGGATTTCAACTTAGTTGATCATGAGTGTTTTGATGGAAATTAAACAAATTCATCAACGTGACTGAGCATCTCAAATATACATAAATATTTATACATAAATAAACAGCATTTGAACCATGACTAAGGGTAAGAATTTTTATTCTGAACAGGACAGATGTCACAGGCTGCTTTGTGTTTCAGAAGTGTTTTACATAAAGTAGTTCTGGATGCTTGCTACTAACCGACTCTGTATTGATATTTCGAAACATGGCTTAGAGGCACTGCTATTTTTAGATATTCTCTTAGCCTTTGAATACTTCCTGTCTCCTGACAGTGCAATGCAGTTGCCTATCACCATTTCCATATCATCTAGCTTTGTTTACAAACTGAAAAGCTGGAGCATTCATGGTAGATAGACCCATCGAATGCTCTAAGTAATAGTTCATAGTGGTTTCAATATGGAACCAGTGGTTTTTAAAAGCAGGATGCAAAGCAACCTTTCTAGTACAGTGTTGCCTGTGTTGGGTGAAGCAGGTGGAACAGGGATGCCGCTTTCAGGACTGATTTTGATTATTAACATGCAAATAATGCACCTCCTGGATCAGGGAAGAGAGACAAGTGTTTATGTGAGACCAAGTATATAAGTATACTGGAATAATCATCTCCCTTTCAAAGTTAAAGAGCATATTAGCTGTCTTTGCCACTCTAGAAATCAATGAGCTTTCACAAATCTAGGAGACATTTGCAAATCCTGTGCATTTAAAGTAAATGTCAGGTGTCATGGTAAAAATATGGACCAGTTTTTCAAATAAGAGATTATTCCTGTATGCCAATTCCGTCTTGCTATCTGTAAGCAGAAAACGTTGTCTGGTGTGGAGGCTTTAATTTCTCTACAAAAGGCAAAATGAAAGACTCTTTAAGTCCAGAGGGACTCCTGGAAAACAAATAAAGTTGCACATGTATAAACCAGTGCACTCATGCATGCATCAGTCTGGTTGAAGCCTGGCTCCCAGTAGGTTGCCTTGTATTAAATATACTTCAAAGTTTGTGACAAGTTAGACATGATTTTTGCAGAATAAATGCATTAAAAATGTAGTCAGTGTTAAAGTTAGGATAAAGTATTGCTTCTGCAGTTAATGTCAACATTCAGTCGACAAGAAATGCCAAAGAAACCATAGTCAAATAAACAGATAAAATACGTGTTTCAAGCAACATGAACAACTGTAGTAAGCAAAATTATATTTTGCCATATGATATGATAAATTAACATCTCATTAAAAGCTGACTGCTTAACTGTTACTATATAAACATTCGGTAAAATGAAATAATAAGTCACCAACCAGTTACACGAAAATTAATATTCTTCACGTGGCCAAAAAGTAGTCTCGGTTTAAGAAGGCAAATGTACCCCTCTGGACTGTGATGCCTAGTGTGACAGCAGTAGATAAGGGGAAGGTTTCCTTTTTATTGTTATTTTTGATCATAACTATAAATCAGGATAACAATAATTAAAGTCACAAATCAGGGTCAGGTGTCACAATGATGGGTAATGCTGATGTGTTCAACCCCTCCTAGGTGCTGGGATGGTAAAGGGCTGGGACTGGAGAAAGGATGGTCTGCCAGCTCCCTACTGCTGCCAGGTCCTAGGGTTTTGGAAACCTCACAAGAAAGGTAGATCAGAGGGAGGGCTGGGGAGGAAGGCAAGGGGTAGAGCAGGTTCACGTTGTGATGGAAAGATTTTGCCAAGCCTAAGAGGGAAATAACAAGGGTAAAAGTAATAGCCAACATGCCAAAGACGCAATAAAATAATGAGAGCACTACAGATATATTTTTCTCAAAATTGTTGTGGACTTGTAGAAGATATAAAAGAAAATTTAAATAAACTAAATAAGTTTGGTTTTGCCTAAACTTCAGTGTTTTTTCAAAAGGTGTGTGTGCATATTCAAGGCTTTCAGCCATTTAGGATTTTCAATTCCCTCTTGTGTGATTAATCAGACTTTAAAACATCATACACACTGGAACATTCTCTGTCTATCCTAACTTTCTGTGTTAAATGCTGTGAAGAAGAATGCTCAATCTATTTGAATTACCTTTTTTAGGTCCTTCCAGTATGAATGTCCTTCGGCTGTCTGAAATAAACATGCTGTTATTTATCAGAATTTTTTGAGACATGAGAGAAAAATTAGAAGTATTGTACTGAAGAAGAAATGTCTTGATTAGCCAACAGACTCTAAACAGGTGTAGCTCAGTGCTCACACAGTGAATTGTCCAAAGCCAAACATTATACTCAAGAGAAGGGTGCTTTGAGCCCTTAGATTTGTGGGGTTTTTTTCCTCCTAATGTACTAATAATATGTCTTTAACAAACTAATACCATTTCTCTCTACTTCAATTTTCAAACATGCATTTTTGAAAGAAAAAACAAACACCAAAACCAACAAAAAACCAGAAGCCAACACAAGATGAAAGTCGTATTTCCAAATCCCTGTAGATTTGGGATACCTCATTCATTGTATGCTACTGAAGAATTCTCTAGGGTCTGGTATCTGAAAGCAGTCAATGTGCTTACTATTTCTGTAGAAGTCGCAAAAAGCATAAAATCATTTCAATGCCCCAATTTTATAGATGGTGCAAAGGAAACAGAAAGACAGAGCTGTGTCAGCGTGAGATGAATACTAAAACTGAGCGTATTCTTTAATGTAGCCAGCAGCACAAAATAAGCAAATTAAAAATGGATTTTCTTTCAGTTAGTTTTTATAAAAATTACTTGTTTTCAGAAAGCTCTTCCCCTTGATTTATCAGTCCAGTTTTTAATCTCTTAAATTAAATCTATAATTACTATGACTTCACAATCTATAGAAGGTTGATAAGGATACCCCTTTTTTTTTTGTCTTATCATTATCTTATTATAAAGCAGTAAACTGATTAAAAAATCTTCAGCACAAAGGTAGCAAATACAAAATTATTGGCTATTTTCAAAATAATGAACAAAAAAAAATGTTAAGGAGGAAAAACACCTCACTTCTTAAATTTATTTTTATTAATTGCATTTTTGTGACAGAAGAAATTTCCTTAAGTGTCAAAGTTTTATCCACTCTGATTTGTTACTGCTTATTGGTTTCATATATTAATTTAATACCATTTTGCTCTTACATCAGGCCTCCAATTTATAATGTGCTTTACAGGATCTGATCTGATGCATTCCCCGAAGCAAGTAACAAAGTCCATCCAAATTGATTCTCCCATTGATTTCTGAGCCTGTAAATTTGTGTGGATTGCAGCACTTTATTTGCTGCTTTGCTCCTGGCTCTATTATAATGAATCTTCCTTTCTTCTTTCTCTACCTTTTTAATTCCCTCCCTATTCTACAGATGCACTGTCTCCCTTCACCCTGTGCTCTCTTTCATTTCCTCTTTTCTTTCCTTTTTTTTTTTTTTTTTTTTTTTTTTTCTTTTCTTTTCCCCCTTCTGCTGCCTTCTGTCAGTCCAGGACTGTTTTCATCTCACACTCCTTTCTAATTTCTGCTTGATTTCCCCTGCTGCTCTTCTCTGTTTGTATTTGGTACAAAGCTGCAGGAGGGCATCAAACATGCACACAGAGAATTAAAGTGCTAGTGTGCTTTGTTAGCACCTAGAAACTTACCTTCAGCCGTATTTATCACAGAAGAAATTGTAAATGGGATAAATAGTTAAAGCTGAAGGCAGAAACCTGCATTTCAGGAACACTGAATGTTTAACTGTTCCTTTTCACTAGGCAGCTACAGAGTGCCACCTATTGCCTCCAAGCAAAACAGTCAGCTTTTCAACTAAATTACCCTAAAATTACCTTTGCCGCCGTTGCTTTTTTCTAAACTACACATTTTTACTGATCACACTTACTGCAAGAAAACATCATTCACATTTGAGTTGCTTTTCTTTCACTTCTTACTCTCCCATCACCATGTCATCTTTAAGTCTTTGATTCCATTACCTTTACAGCTTTTATCTGCATCCTGTCTGGAGTTCTTTCATGTGTATGAGAATTACATTCATAAAGAATTCTAATAGAGGCAAAGGAGTTTTTCCTAGTATTTCTTCCCAGGTATTCAAGAAAAATTGGAGCACCTGCTCTTAGATCCCCTTAACCATCATATTGAGTTGACTAAAAACTTTTATACCAGTTGAATAAATATGTAACATCCTCAACTTCAGATTTACCAAAACTAGCCTTTTCTTTGAGTGTGGCTAAGGCGTTGACAGGTAACTCATTCCTGCATTACTCTTAACAGATCACTTGGTCAGTGGCGGTATTGTAGTTTGTTTGCTTAAGAGAGTTTGTTCCTACTTTAACTTCATAACAGCTTTTATTATCATCATAAGGTTGGTGTTTTGTTCATTTTCCCGCTAAGTAAGTGTGAACCATGATATATTTAGAAAATATGTCTGAAGGTTATGTCTATGGTGATGACAAAAACATGTATCCATTTCTGAATCCACCTTTCAGGTTCTGCAGGATACTCAGATATGAAAGAAATATGAAGACATGTTACGGGTGGTCAGTCTCTATACAGCCAAAATATGATCAAAATGACCTGATTAGGGTAAAGAGCAGGAGCCAAAACCCATTGTCTTCTAATCATAGCTTCTGGCATTTCCCCATTATTGTTTGAGCTTTCTCTGAACATAATCATCCAAGAGCAGAATGTGCATTTTGCTGTCAAAAGGCCAAATTACAAAACAGCACTGACAGCTTTTTAGGCATGAATCTGCTGACTTGATCAGAGGCAGGGATTAATAACTGGGCCAACTTTTTGTTGAGCTGCAGAGCTTACTATTCAGTGGATACCCAGTTGTATTGACCTAGTTTTGCCCATAGCACTGGCTTTCAACTTTATGATCCAAGCTGCCTGTCATCTGTGGAAATAGTTTCATTTTGAACAAGAGCTCTTCTGATTTCTCACCAGCAGAGCATGAAAATGTATTTGTTTGACTTTACTGCCTCTTTTTCCTCAATACCCAAGTAAATAATAATGGCAGTAGCTGAACTTTCACAAAGTATTTTTGATGCGTAGGACCCAAAGATGAAAAGTGTCACAGTATCAGTTTGCAGATGAGGAAATTGAAGCTGGAAGAACAAATTACTTGCCAAGATCACTCAGCAGTGCATGGGCTAAGGGAAAGGAATCCACGCTTGCAGTTTGCTGCCCTAGTTTTGCTGAAACCCCCAGGCCACCCTTCCTAATTAAAAATCTGTTTAAACTTCTTAGATCTCGATTAAATTATGTCTAATCAGCACATATTTAAGAAGGTGCTAAAAGCATTGCCACAAGGCAAATCCACAGCAATGATCCAATAGAAAAGAAAACCTTTTTTTTTTTTCTGATTAGTTAAAAATGCTTCAAGAATATACAAACTCAAGATAACATGTCTTTTTCTCACAGCTGTTTCTTTAAAAGGTTGTTTTCTGACTGTACAACATCAAGAAAAAGTTGTAAGTTGGAGGACCATATGGAATAGGGCTAATACTTTCACTAAACGTTACAATCACTTTTAAAAACACTATGAAAAGTTTGCTTGATCTTTTTCTTTCAAAAATATTAAACTTAAGTTTCAGAAAGTTGAGATGTTATTTAAAGATCATGATCAAGCTGGGGATATGGTTTGAACATTAGCGCTGGGCAAAGATGAAGAAACACCTACTGATTTTGGAATTAGAATGTTAAGGTTAAGTCCCCATGTATACAGCCGTAAGACTTAACTTGCATCCAGTAAGAAGTCCTAATCATATGTGTTTGTGAGTATATGCAGGGCTGGGCTTAAGATTTACACAGATTAATATAACAGCATTTACACTTTTTCTGAAAAGTAAATTGTTAGAGGGATTTGAAATGGGATAAGTACTAACAGATACGGGGGGGTGCATGTATATGGCCATGTGTGCTTGTGTAGCTGAGGGAGAGACAGATCAGGCCTGGTATGTAAATTGGGAACCAGAGTACCTGGGGCACTTTCCCAAGGTTGCTAACTTGATTGCTTAGGAAAGTCATCTCTCCCTGGATATAAGTTTTCCCATCAGTAAAATGTATGGTATTATGTTTACATCCTTTGGGGCATATTTTCAATTTGCAGATGGAAAGTGCTGTATGAGATGTAGCTGTTATTTATTGATTTCCATCATAATGAACAACTTCTTAAACCAGTAAGGCAAGAACAAATATCCCTCAGTCTGGTTCAGTGACAAAGCTACTGTGTGACTCTTCACTAACAAGCTCCTGACAATGTCAAAATGGAGTTTTTCATGAGATTCTGCCCCATTAGCTTGATCATACAAATATTATTTGCTCCATATCTGTCAGGATCAAACACACTTGCCATTGCTTTGCCTAGTTTTGAATTTTTTCTTCAGACATTTGTTTAAAAACCAAGTCTAGAACTAGAAAAAAAAAATGGTTCTATGTGTATGTTTAGTATTGCTAGAAATAAGATTATAAAATGCATTCAGTGGTTTGTTTTTTCTTTTAATAAACTTATCACTTAACTTAGTGAAGATGACTCCAGTGAGCTGAAATGAACAGAGATGTTTGGATTCAACCATGAGGAAAAAAAGATAAAAAGAGAATGCTGGTTTATTTGTACATTGACTGTTCTCCAATTAACAGATTTATCTCATTTGTAAATGGTTTCTTTAGGCAATAACAGGCCATTGTGTCTTAAGCAAAATACAGTACGCTTAAGATGCCTTGAGACATGCGTACACACTGAGTGTTGAATGGATAAACATTACCATTTTGTTTCTACACAGAGAGCCTCGAAAAATCATCCTGCATAAGGGCTCCACAGGACTTGGTTTTAACATTGTGGGAGGAGAAGATGGGGAAGGCATTTTCGTGTCTTTCATCCTCGCAGGCGGGCCTGCCGATCTCAGCGGAGAACTGCAGAGAGGAGATCAAATTTTGTCTGTAAGTATTTGTGTTGGGCTTTTCTGGCCAACCACTTAATCTTGTTCTTTGTCTACACTGCAAGGGACACACAAAATAGTCTTTCTGGTTTCCATGTTGTGATATCCAAGCAGAAAAATGTTTATTATTGAATATTTTGTTTATTTGCTTTTGGTTTGTATTGCATTTGAGCGGCACTTAGCTCAGAGTGAGACATTTCTCTGCTTAATGCTATCTGCAGTAGGCAGCATCTCAGAGAAACCCTAAACACAGTGCAGACCTCATCATCCAGTTTAACCCATCATCCAGTTCCATTTTGCCCAAAATGCATTACTGAATCCAAAGATGTTTCTCAATTTCGGCTTTGCTTTGAGGAGAAAAAGAAGTAGAATGAAATCATCTAGATTGGAGGTGCCATCTAGTGTGCACTTAACTGCTTAGCAAATGGCCCAATACAAGGAGGAGATTAATTGGGTTATGTTAATGATCTCTGTGCCTCTAATGAATTTGACGATTGCTCTGAAAATCATTTTCAAATTTTAGAGGATAAAAGGCTTTGTAGCCTGAGGTTATATTTTACATACTTAGTCTCAAAAAACATCTTTATAAATTTTCTTTCATGTATATATTGATAGCTTGCATTTAAAAAACAGAGCATTTATGGTTTAGGCTCTGTGAAGTAATTGAACGTCTGACTGCAACAATGTGAATGTAAAAGATTTTGAATGACAATGAAAGTCTTTCTAGTTAAATATCCATTCATATTACACCACCTTACAGAAAAAATAAACTAACCCTGGTTGATAGAGTTATGCATATTTCATGGAAAGAACCTTAATAGCTGTAAGGCAAAGAGTGAAACACAGGAATTATTGACCAGCAGGTCAAGGGAGGTGATTCTATCCCCCTACTCCACTTTAGTGAGACCCCACCTGGAGTATGCATTGAGCTCTGGGATCCCCAGTACAAGGCAGACATGGACCTGTTGGAGCAAGTCCCGAGGAGGGCCATGACTTTCCTGGCCAATGTTTAAATCCCTTCATCAAGCAGCTGGAACTGGTGTTCCTGTATTGCTAAGGAGTGTCTTGGCCACTGGCCTATTCTATGAAAAATTAAATAACCTTCCACTTGTCACAGTTTTGGTGTGAGAAGATGCATGGGGCTGCTTGGCAATATATGGAAAAAATGGCTTCTTAACACCAAAGGGATGCAGTAACCTGAAGTTGTGAGGGCTGTAATGTATCTTATCTAGACATGTTCCTTGCAAATGCTTTAAGAAATAGGGAGAGAGGGCAAGTAAAAGATGTTTAAAAGTGCCTTAAAGAGATCCCTGGATAGAAATTTATAGGAAACTGTAAGAAAAGCAGAATAGATGCTTATAAGGTTATCAGCATGAAGACGTAAGGAAGGCAAATGCCTGTGCCAAGAACAGAGACAAGAAATGGAAAATTTCTTCAGGACAATTATGCAATTTATTTTTCTTTGGCTAGATGCAGCAAAATAAGTCTGACTGAAAGAGCACTATCAGATCAAAGCCTTTCACAGTACATAGTATTCAGAATTCCAGCAGCTCACGTTCAAATTTGAAAGTCCATTTTCCTTGACTTTTGAGCGGAGATATATTTAGCACTGTAGGATACTGCCACAGTTGAATTTTTAACTCTGATTTTTGTCTGTTTCATAGCAATGTTTTCCATAAATTTTAATTAAAGCTATCAGTGTTGCTGCAGCTTTTACTTGTCAGGCAAGAGTAGTTTATTTGTTCATTGAGCAGAGAGGGATGGAAATTATTACTAAATTAGGCTGCATGCATATCCCCAGGCAATTACCAAGTCAGGCACTGCTGGCTTATTTAGTCACAAATGACTATTAAGAATCCATTTTTCCGTATTCAAATGAAACATATTTCATGGACAGGCTACTTTTAGACCTGATTAATCTGAGACCATTGTCTGTTGAAGGGTGCCAGACACCTTAATTTTATAAGGGCTGCACAAATTATGTCTGTTTCTCTCTGTTTATTCTTTCTTGTCTCATCCCTCAGAAACACTTCCCTACAGAAATAGTTTTCTATTTGTTTCTGAAAACATGACAAATCTGATTTACCAAGAACAAATAGTGGGTACAAAGCTAGTATTTCTAATTATCTCAGGCTTGGTTAAATTTCTTTCAGACAGGATGCATAGTAAGTGATTTAAATTGTGGAGATCTAGGCTTAATTCTCTGATTTTACTCTTGTCCTTCTATGTGACTTCAGGAAAGGTACTTTAAGTTTTTAAGCCACCAACTCCCACGTGGAAGAAGAGGACCACAGCACTTTCCTGAGTCACGCCTATGCTGTGAATATGGCAAAGTGCTGACTGGTTGAGAGATGCGTATGCTCAGCTTTGGGAAGGTACTTACAAAAATAGCTTAAATAGACTCCAAATCTGTGAGTGAGACCTGACAAAGCCAGGAATATGCATTGCCTTTGGGTGACACACTGGATGTATATACAGTCTCAGAGGCACGGACACATCCCATCACTTCTCTGCCTCTCTTTCTGCCTGATTGCATTCCGTCATGTGTTAGGGAGGAGTCCAAGCCTACAACCCTCCAGGGCACTATGAAAGATTATGCCGCAGCCTTGGCCCTGTGGAGTGAAACTTGAATTTATTTTTCCCAAAAGCCACAAGATGGCATCACAGGATCAGTTATAATTGAAGTCTGCCTCTAAAACCTTGGGAAAAGCAGTCATAGCCAGATTTTTCTGTTTTTAGTTAATTGACTGGAAATGTTTAAAATTTATGTCAGAAAGCAGACTGATAGTCTCAATGCTTCTTCACACAGAGACAGAATGAATCATATCTGAACCTTGAAGGTAAATTGAATAATGGAAAATATTGTTTCAAACTGTAAAACGTTTCAAATAGCAAAAAAAATACTATACATTCAGAAGCTGAGTTTTATCCCTAAAAGATAGGATTTTTTTAATGCTGGTTTCTTCTTGCTATAAATCAGTATGCTCTTGTGAATTAGCACCAAAGTAAACATTTTCCTTCTCACTTGTGAATGTCTGTAAAATGTAGTAATGCACACATCACCAGTGTACGTTCATCACTAGAGCAGAATGTATCCCTGCCTAAAGTATTGCCCTCTTATTGAGGATAATGTAAATATTATCAAGTGGTGTTTTGAATACTAATTGACATGAGGACTTGATTTGCTAGGTGCTGTATACACACATTAACTTTCGTATCAGAAATGTATAACCCAAACATAACAGATCAGAATATCAATAGAAGTATTATTTTCATCTCAGAGGATGGAAATAAGGTTGTCAGTGTGTTGATTGGTTTGTTCAAAATCATGTGAGGAGTCTGGGCCAAGTCTAAACTCAGAGGCTGCTTGAACTCTGTCTCCATCTGTTAGGAAAATGCAGTCTCCAGTACAAATAAAATCTAATGTCCCTTGTTGCCATTCTTGCAGTTTAAAATTCTACTTCCAATGCTATGGGACATATTGCCTACTGAAATAGCAATGGGAACACAGTGGTTTTTAGTGAAAGTCACATACATGAGAACTAATTATTTCCAAGGGCCATATGCATGAAATGGCCACATACTGTGCATACATCCATGCTGGTAAAAAGCAGCAGAAATCTTAAAATTTTAGAAAAGAGGTGTATTCACATAGTGAATACATTGTAATTCTGGGAGGAATTTCTTGGGGAGATGGTGGGGAGGAATATGATCCTCTTCAAACAATTCATTAGTGTATATTGCCTCTTTAATTCCTTTGATGACATTGTTTTTCAAACAGTTTTAAAATTTCCACATGACTGCATCAAGTTAAAAAAGGATATAAAAGGAAGTTAAGGTGAATTGATAACCATAAGGAAACAACAGCAAATATTCACATTTGAATCTTAACTTCTGAAATTACTGAATTCTCTGTCTTTGGACAAGACTGAACCTCAGATTAAGATACTTAAATTTAGACTTCTGCATGCTTGCTGGGTGTCTGGTTGCCATTAAAGTCAATGGAGGCTAGAGAATGATTCCACTGGCCAACTGTGAGCTGTGTAGAGCGAGTTGAATCGGTCTGTAGGCTTTATTGCCTGTATTGATTGGGTATCCATTTGCTTTAAGCTTAAACACTTACTGCATTTCTTTGTGTCTATATTGAGGTGTCCTAAACTGAATCACACATTTCACCTGTGTTTGCCGTTACAAGAGATGTGTGATTTTTCACCTATCATTGTGCTCGCTTCATCACAAGGAAAAGTAAAATAAAATTGTGGCTCATAAAAGCAGTATCACTTTTATTGCATTCTCCTGTAGAAATGCTTTAGTACCTTGTGGTTCATAAGGTCAGGATGAAGTGTGGCTGGTAGCCTGAAAGTAGTATCAAGACAAAAAGACAACTGCTTGCTCTGGAGCGAGATCACTGCTCCCAAGAAACACATCCTGCAGGTTACCTTAAGGAAAGAAAAATAGTTTCCTGAAGGGTAATGGCTCAACAGCAACAGGAAAAAGAGTAGAAAAAGACAGCCTGCACTGTGAAGATGCAGGTAGTATTCTTGTAATGCCTCCATTTTTCCCTGCTGTTTAACCCGAATCAGATGAATGAAGTTAACCAAATTCTGTGTCATTTTCCTCTTAATCTAGCATAGTACCAGGATGTATTCCTGTGTGGGATAAGACTTTCTGAGAATCAAATAACTGTGCATTGCAAAAGAGATATTCTGTGGGATTTTCTGTTGCTTGTTGATGACATGTGGTTAATTTGCAAGGCTGGTATTTCAGCATCTCACTTTAGTACTCTCTGGTCTTTTACACAAGGTTTTCCCTTGTAGAGGGAAGGTGATCTCTTATATTCATCAGATTTTGTCTTGCATCTGCGCATTGTCCTGCTGTCATTCTTTGTGAGATGTTTTGCTTTCCCTGATGAACAGTTTAAACACTTCTTTCTGCTTAGTTCCTCCCACACAACTCCAACCCACTCACATCTGTGGCAAAAATAAGTACGCATTTGAAAAAATACAATGTTCTCCAATTCCTACTCCAAATGGGTGCATATAGAGCAGGATAGACTGTAAGGAATCTGTACTTATTTATAGCAAATATTTGTGCTTTATATTTGCTACAGTTAAAATTGACCTTCAGATTGACTTCCCTTACTTTAGAACAGAGAAACTTTCAGCTTTCTAATTCAAAATGGCTTTTTGCTCATGGTAAAAGCAGTAAAATGACTTAGTGTGAAGAGTTACTTATATTTTGTTACCTAGATACAAAACTAAGAAAAATGGCAAATACCATTTGGTTTTGCTTCACAAATTTTTTTTTTTTCCCCCCCCAAATTTCAAATAGCTTGGAAAATGTTTGAATCATCCCTATAGGGCCTGGAGTCTTTTCTCCATGGAGCATCTGTTTGTCATTCTTATGTAATAGTGTTAGGATTTTAGCAGATAGTCTTTTTGCCTTGCAAAACTTTTTTGCAGAGGCACTGACCATATCCATAGGATGTTTACTTTCCTGTTATGCTGTGGATGATATATGACTCTGTCCTCTGTCATAGGAGAGTTTATCAAGTTCTGTGGTCTTTAGCTGCACTTTCCATAAAGTTTCCCTTTATGTTTTTAACATTAATCCTAATTAGACAATACGAAAAAATACAACTATGTAAACTTGCTTTCTAGTAATGTGTAGACCATTGTATGTTATATATTGAGAATGTTAGTATATAATCAGTGAAGTGACTTAAATGGGTAGATTAATTCATGTAATTGGAGTGTTTTAAAGAAAGTAGAATTTGCTTGAAAACCAAGAGAGAATGTGTCGAAACATATCCCAGTGACAAATACTGGATGGTAAGTGATATATGTGGTAGAACTGTAAAAAGAATATCTCTGGAGAGAAATGGATCTGAGAGCACAGGTGTTGTCATATATTAATAGGATCATGCCAACTAGAAGGGCAGGTAGATTGAGCTCATTAGCAGGAAGTTGTGGATTAATCTGATTTCAGTCTTTGTTAATATTGGGAAGTGCAAGGCATATAATCCTTTTATGCTCCCTCTGTAGCTAACTGAAAGAGGTAGCCACTTCTGGGGTACATTTTGTCTTGCCCAAAGTAGACATTTTACACAGGTGAGATGTTGATTGTGCTGTAAAAGTCTATATTTCCTTTTCACTGATTATCAAGAATTTGGCTGACTTCCCTTTAGTGGAATAGATCCCATCCAAACTGACCAAGCATGCACATATCTTTTTGGTGGGGAATATGGAAAAAGCAAGTATAATTCCAGATTTTATTCTGACCACAGAGGAAGAGTGGCCTGAAAATGGGAGAAAGAAATACAACTTGCCCTTGAGTGACCATGTAGTTTAGTGGCAAAGTTTACGACTTTGTACTGGAAGGGAATGAGGAAGTTCAGAAGAATAAGTAACATGAACTTCAAAATCAGTCGCAGCTGGTGTGGAAAATCCCATAGGGAACAATTGTTAAAGTAACAGTTAATTCAGAAGTGGTAGCTGTTATTTTAAGAAAAAAAAAAATTGAGAGAAGTGTGAAAAAAAGGAATGATAGCAAGTGTAGTAAGAAATGAACCTCAGTACTTGAGAGCCTTGTGATGATATGAGACTCAAGTAATCAGCACTGCAGAAGTGGAAGATGAGTCAAGTTACTGTGGTTAAAACAACCTAAGTCCTAAAAATGTATAGAACGTAGGTAAAAATCTGGGACAAAGTCAGAAGGGCAAGATGTAAAATGGCCTGTAACTAACAAAGATGAAAAAAGGTAGCAAGAAAATACTTGATGAGAATAGAAAACCAAGCTATATATTCATTTCCTAATCATTTGAAAGAAAGACTATTTAAAAGTAAGACCGAGTGAGTTTGAATGTTTAGTGCATTATTTGCTTTTGCCTTCTTGAAAAAAGGCTCTGTCAACATCCAGTTAAGGGCACTTATGAAGAAACAAAGAGATTAGTCTTCAAACTGAACTAAGGTAAAACCAAGCTAGAACTTCAACAAATGCAGTACTTGAAACCAGCTGAAATTAATTCTCAGATTCTTAACTATTCAATGCAGACCATTCAGAAATTTATTCAAGAACTCAAGGAATATTTAGGAATATAAAGAAACTTGTCCAATTTTCAGTGAAAACTTCTGGGAGAAATAATCTGTTTGCAGATACTTAGAATACAACAGAAGGAGTAATATCCCTATGATTTTTTTTAATAATAATTGTCAAGTGTAATTTCCTTCCTGAAAGAACAGTCACAGTGCTGGAGAAGAAGCAATCAGTATCATTTTACCACAAACTTACTGCCCCTGCAACCTGCCTGTCAACATGTTCATACAGTGGAATTTCAGAAGGCCCACCACAAAATTAGAGATGAATAGAGAAAAGCAAAGATGATGTCATGGCAGGATCTAATGGAAACATCTGGGGCAAACAGTGGTTTAACACAAGCTCAGACATTGCCAATAGCATTGGGAAGTTTTGAGATTGGAGGATGAATTATAAATGGAAGCAGATCTCTAAAAGGCCTTAACCTGTTTGTGTTTATATGGTATCATCTGGGTGCACCTTTCTATATAAACTTAGTTTCACCTTTTACAGTACATGCAGACATATGTCCAGTACTTGCTGTCATCCTGATGAATCAGAAACTTTTCACATGAAAAAAATGAGTCACCCATACAACTTCACTGTACAAGAGGAGATTTTTAGAGTCACAGAAGGTAACTGGACACCCAATGAACAGAATGCAAATTTATGTTTTTGAAAACCCTTTTAATGTATTTCAAGAAATGGCTTATTTTAAAAAATATTCCCCCCCCCCCAAACCTTGTTGTTTAGAACCTATGTCAGGAAAGCCTTAACATAAAAAAGTCCTTGACCATAAAAATCCATTTAATGAAGTATGAACTGTGTCACTGTAAACACTACCATCTGGAAATATTTGCCATTGAAGAAGAGAGCTGCTATCGCACTGTCTTTCAGTGTTGTTGATAAATATACATGATCTGATGGCTGGAAGTTGAACTTAGACATATTGAGCCTTGAAACATGAGGCACTTGATTTGTAGTCAGGGTAACTGGGTTATATTGCCATAGAAGCTCATAGACGTGTCACTTTGGGATTTTAAAACAGATGACTTTCTAAAATGCAAGCTTAATGGAGCTTCTAGGGAAAAATTTACCACCTGTGTATAGTGGAATACTGTGTTTGTTGGTGACTATAGAGCTCCCTTTTGTCTTTTATTAATCTAGAATCTGTCCTCCCGCTGGATTTCTCTCTCCCCCCTCCCCAAACTTTCTGCTATCTATAACGTATACTGCAATTGCATTGATGCAGTAACTGTTTCCTAAATTAACTCTGACATTTCCAAGCACGTGATCCAGAACCTAATGAATTATGCTAACAATTTTCATGAATAAGGTATGTCTCTTTTTGCCAAGCAGTGTTAGCTGTCAGACCTGTCAGTTATGTGTCACGCAAAGCTACTAAGTTGGACTAGACTAGAGGCAGTGTATTTTTGCAGTGGTGAAATCATCAGTTGCCTCTAACACATTCATTTTACAATTGCCTCAATGAGTAGAAATGATCTTATGCCAGACTGCTTGCTCTTTAGCTCATAATAGTCTAAGGATGAGTTCACATTCAGTTCAGACATTCTGACTTGGCAAATTTTGTTTTAAGACCATCAGACAGTTATGTCACATCTGATACACTGAAGACTTGGAGTTAGCTTTACACCTGCAGGATAGCCTTATTCAGCCTCACAACGAAGGAAAACTAAAAATACGAATTTGAAAGCCAAACTGCTATCGCTGGACAAAATGACTACACCCCTGAGCTTTAATCATTCCGAGATTTACCCCAGGCTGGACTTTTGCTTTGTGCTTAAACAGGCTAGACTGCAGGCATCGTTCTGCTCTACTGCCCAGTAAGTTTTGGGTTCCTGAGTGATTAAAAAAATTATCATATTTCATCAGTTGCAAAAGAATAGGAATTGGCCATCCATTAAATAATGTATTTGATGGTTAACTGCAATAATTTTTTGGAGGAGATTTTGAAAAATACAGGGGAGATATGCCCTTTATCTAAACAACCAACCCACCAGGACAATAACAAAAGCAAAACCACTTACAGAATACAAAGGCTATTTCCGTTCCATTGGTTTTAAAAAACATGCTGTATTTGAGAATGTGGAGCATCATCTATTCAAAATGTCTGTGTCACATAACTCTAATCTGTAGAGCCACAAATAAACTATGAATGTTGTGATTGTGGCAGTTTTAATTTAAAATTTGAGCACTGAACCCTTCATATAGAGCTGAAGTTTCCAGTTAGCTGCCATTCAGCCATTGGTACATTGCCTCACGGTCACTGAATTGAGTTCAGCATAGATTTGCCATGACACAAAACAATTGCCATCTCACAGGCCATCCTACTATATGCTGTTGATGTGGAAATACGGAAAAGCCTGTCAAGTAGAGATCAAGGCAGGATTTCAATTTTGCAATTTGCCACTAACTCAGTGCTTAGGATCAGGAGAGTCACCAATGTTCTTTCATCTCTAAGCAGCCTATAAAACTGTTTTACCTTTTTATTACAGTTCATGAGCATTTAACTGCTTATTGGCTTCAACTGGAATTAAGTTTTTATCACACTTGCATTACAGGCACTTTTGAAAATGGAAACCTTTACTTCCTTTCATAAGCAGGAGAATTGCAATAATTATTTCTGCTTACACCATCCTTTTAAATTCAAATGTGAAACAAGAGTCCTGAAGCATTCAGAGCAAAACTGATCAATGGTAGTTTAGCTACATCTATATACCAGAATCAAAATACCTTTTAGAACTGTGTGGAAACCAAGTTATATTTAATAACTTCTACTAATAGAAGGAATTTAAGAATGCCTAAATTATCCAGGATGAGAGCAGGAGACAGGGAAATCCAAATGCTGAAAACAGAATTTGGGTGAAAGGATTACTTCAGAAAGGCAGGAAAGTGAATGGAAATGGCAGACATGTAAAGTAAAAGCTGTAGGAGGGAGGAGGGACAGTTTGATATTCTATGAGTTTGGAGAAGGAAGCTAGTAGGAGCTGCAAAGGAGAGAGAATGTGTGAGGGCATACTTGGGTTGAAAAGATGACATTGTAGTGAGGTCCATGAGTTTAGGTGGTGGTAGTAAAAGGGTGTTTGAATGACCACGCAGGAGGACGGAAGGTAAAAAACCAGCAACTAGATTTGCATTTAAAACCTAATGATGAGCTCTCCATTTTAACATAAACAAATATTCTTACTAAGTACCCTGTTTGATGGATGAGTGTTTCCTATATAAAATTAATGAAAAATAACCTGTATATTTATTGAGAAATTAGTAAATAAATATTGGCCTGTGTTATTAGCTAGCATAATACTCATACGTGATATTTTTCAGTGGTAATACCAGTTGAAAAGACTACATGTGCGCCTCTGTCTAGACTATACCATTTAGCAATGAGACAAAATGCCATTTCACCTCATAGTTGCTGGATCACATCCAGTCCAGGTTGGTAAGAGAACTAGCTGGTAGCTATTTAGTGACCTGGATGAAATGAGTTTCATGTCCATTCAGGCTCCAGTGAGCCTGTGTGCCCTTTTCAAAAGATGTAATTTATTTCAAATCAATTTTAAACAAGTTTAGAGGAATTCTGATGGAACTGAGGTGAAATGGATCTTAAGCTGTCACTGCAGTGAACTCTTCAGTGACATTATTTCAGTCTCAATGTTTGGCAATCTGGCATCATTCACAAAACCTACGATCACATGGGAAGCAGATCTTCTGACAGAAGAATTTCTATACAATTTGGATTAAAAATAAGTCTTTGACTATGGTTACAGGTTTAACAGATACCATTTGGAATGATTTGTGTGGTCTGGTGAGTCATAAAGCTTGTTGGTTCCTACTGTAAATGCAGAGTGTTCAAGAAACCTTTTCAGTAACATAATATTAATTTTGTTCCTGCTTCAAAAATGTAGTGTGTTGATAGCAGTTTCAACTGGTTTAGCTTCCTGGCAGGGGGAGAAAAAAAAAAAAAGCAAGCATACTAAATTATATAGCTCATACCACTACAGTAGTTCTTGTTTTTCAGAGAGAGAAGAATTTGCCTCTAAAATGCCCAGCTAATCAGAGCATGAAGACCAGCTTACTAGCAGCAAAAGCCGTAACCCTAGGGTAGCAAGACAAGGAAAATTGAAAAGGTCATTGAAATTGCTGGCCCGTAAAAAGAGAAAAAGGGAGTCGGAGGATGCTGGGCATGGAGAACATGCACGATATCATGTTTCCAGTGGAGGTCAGGATGAGATGACCATTGTGCCTAAATGTGCCAAAATAAGCAGTTTTACCTGATCAGAAGGAAGTGTAAGCACAGAAAAGATTAGGACAAGTGAGAAAAGAGAGAGAAAAGCAGTAAAATTTAAGAGGAGATAAGCTGGAGAGTGAAGACTGTTCCTCCCCCACCCCCCGTGCATTTCTCCTTTTTTTCTATTTCTAAACCTCTTCTTGACTGGCAAGATCTGTCCTGAAGCAGCAGCCCCCGGCGCCCCCGGAGCTGTCCGCGGTGCTGAGCGCTCTCCGCTCCCGCCCCTCCCTGACGCAGCGCCTGCGGAGCGCTGGACGTGTGGGCTTCACCTCGCGAAAAGGTGGCCTCTCTGAGCTGAAGAATATTGCTGCTCAAGGGCTGTGCTTTGGAGTCATAAAGGCCTGGAGCACCTCTCCTATGATGAAAGGCTGAGAGAGTTGGGCTTGTTCAGCCTGGAGAAGATAAGGCTCCGGGGAGACCATATAGCACCTTCCAGTACCTGAAGGAAGGGACAGGGAAGCTGGGGGGGACTTTTTACAAGGTTCTGCAGTGACAGGACAAGGGGTAATGGGTTTAAATTGAAATCAGGGAGGTTTAGATTAGATATCAGGAGGTAGATATTAGATTAGATATTCTTCCTGGAGAGGATGGGGAGGCACTGGAACAGGTTGCCCAGAGAAGCTGTGGATGCCCCATCCCTGGAAGTGTCCAAGGCCAGACTGGATGAGGCTTGGAGCAACCTGGTCTAGTGGAAGGTGTCCCTGCCCATGGCAGGGGGGGTGGAACTAGATGATCTTTAAGGTCCCTTCCAACCAAAACCATTTCATGATTCTATGACATGCATGAGTTTCTTAGAATTCTTGTAGTTTTCACTGGATTGAATCAGTTGTCAGAATTTTGCGGGCCATTGTCTAGAATGACCATGGCACCTGCTCATGATGAAAGATTTCCCCAAATATGTTCAGGACAGGTCACCCCTAATGTGTGTTTTTCTGATGTTCCCCTGTCTTTCTGGAACATTGTACTGCCATCACCTAAGGGTTGGTGCTATGTATTCTGTTTCTAATGGCTAAGTAGGACTGCTGGAGAACATGGTTCAGCTTTTCTCTCATCTCTTGTTAATGTGCTTGAGATTACTTAAATTGACGTGCAAAGTTTAGGCAGATGAATAGGGTTCTTTGTATCTTCTCTTAATTCAAATAATGGCAATTCTGGCTGTGAAGAGTTGTCTTTATTCAGGCTTCTGTTTGCTTTTTCAGCCACCAAAAGCTCTTATAAGTTCAACAAATAAAAGAATTCAACCACAGTTTGAAAAATCTCCTGTATTTTTTTTTTTCCATGGTAAAAAGGTGACATTTCTTCACCATTTAATTTACTGTATAAAAGTACTTTACTATTTCAGTGATTGTTCAAACAAGTAAGGAAAAAAATCCTTTATGTTTCCTCCTAAGAAAAGGGATGTGATTTGTCTTTCCAATTCAACAAGACATTCTAGGTGTTCATTTAATCACCGTGCAAACACCAAATAAGGTGGCTTAAATAAGCAAATGGCTAAATAAAACAGATAATTCTGCTAGACTCTATTTGAATGACCTACATATGAATCATGTTCAAGCATTCTAACAGAACACAATCAGACTGTAGTAAATCTGGCACTGTTCAGAATTGAACCAGTTCGTACTAATATGGACTACTCAAAAATTTAAAGGGGAATATAACTCCTTCAGTATTAGAAGAGTACAGTCTATCCAAAATAAAAATTTTATCTTTCATTTAGATTATGATTCAGTAATTATTGAAGTAGATCATGTTTTATTTTGAGTCAATGAAGGCAAAGGCAATTAATTACTGTGAACTATAGTTGCATCCTATTTTCCATCTCAGTTTATGTTTGTCTGAGTTTTAAACTGTAGTCTTCCATTGTGGCACTTCTCTTTGTAAGCTTTTTAACTGCTTTTTGCCATAGCAGACAGCAGAGACAGACTTCTGTATAAGCTGGAGGCTCTTCTTATTTCCATTATGTCAAATTCATTTTGAAGTTAGGCATTAGAAATTGTGCAGTCAGGTTCATTCTGGGCCAGGACTTCAGAATTGTGCAGTCAAGCTCAGAACAGCAGTGCTACTTTGCCTATTATATAATGCTTCCTAAAGGAAGCCAACCCATTTAAATGAACAAAAAAAAAAATAACACTTCTGATATATATGAAACTTTCCTGCACACACTTGCAACTTTTTCTGGTATTTTTGTTTTTTTTACTGATTATTCTGAACATAAACAACATTCAATTAATTGAAAGCAGTAGTTCAAATCAGATTTAACAATTTGCAATGTAATCATGTCAGGGAAAAATATCACAGCACACAATTATAATTAAGACATTGTTTTGGAGGAAGAGGCAAGATAGATTATTATTTGTTTTCCTCCTTCAGAAACTCTTGTTCATTTTGGCCTGAGGGAAAGAATTTGATTAAAATGTGTAAATTAATGTTGTCTTTCATCAAGATTTAATCTTGCTACATGAATATGCTTTTTCAACTTGGAGGTTTGGGACTTGATTATGTTTGCTTTTAGGTATTGGGAAATAATACCCAGAAATCAAGCTGGCATCTATTTTTCTTGCTGTTTAGATAGTCAAACTAGGTTATAAGTCCTTTCTAAATTGAACACCCGTTATTCTGCAGTGAGATATTGCTCACCAATATCTTGTCAGATATTGGTGAGCAAAATAGCAGGCAAACAGACTTCTACCTGCCTATTTGGCAAGCTGTGCATCTTCGAGAGGGAGATCACTATTTCAGCAACCTAGTGTAGTCAGGTCATTTACCTCTTTAACATTACTAGAAGATAAAACATCTGTTTTATCTAGATTGTACAAGTAAGGTACAACATCTTGTTCTTCCACAGCAGTAGCCTTACAGGAAGTTTGTGTTCTCCACAGACGTTGCAAACAAAGTCCTAATTGACACCATATTCCTCTTCAGGTATTTTCAGTGTTGTGCATTAAAATTATTAGATTTTATGGCATTGAAAACTCTGATTCTCTCCTTTGTTCTTTTAGAATGAACAGTTCCTAGACTGAATTTCAGTGAGTTTTTCCCGGTGGTCTATGTTAGTCTTACCATCCCTCTAAAACTGAGGTTTATGTACACAATGTTGATGAAAGAATTTGAACCCTTGGCTCATTTTCTTGGAAAGCTTCCACCAGCCATTTTTACAGCCATTGCTTTCAAAGAGGAAGATGGGACAACTGCAAACTCTTGTGTTAGAAAAATTATGATCTTTATTATCTTACATTTGCCCTATGCTCAGCATTTCTTTTCAGGAGCATTGGAGCATTACTTGTGAATAAAGGTATTCACTTCCCTTTACGCAATCTTGATAGAAATTGGAAAAGCACATTAATTTTGCACACTTCAGATGACAGAAATGTTGTAGAAGTTATCGGAGTGTATCTGTCAGCATATAATGCTTTGAAATATATGAGGCAAAGACACTAATACATGGCAGTACCAGAACACTGAATTATTGTCACAGGTTACATTCATATTGTCTGTATGATTGTAACAACATGGGGAGCCACACATAGCTATTGTCATAAAGCACAGACATTTGCTTTCAGTGTTTCATTAGATATGGTCTTCCAGACTACAATCTACTACAAGATCTCTATCTTGCAGAAGCTAGTTTAGTGCTTCCTAAAATATTTTGCCCCTGCATATACCCTACCAGTCATCCTCCCTCCTGTCTGCTGAGATTCCTCTCCTTGCAAAGAAGTCACACAACCTGATGGTAGTTCAGTACTAATCTGCTCTTACATCATTCACATGCTGCCCCAAAGGGTTTAAGATGCATGGATCAAGCAGGCATTACCAGCATGGTGGTAACAGTATTCGTATTCTCCACTGTGGAATGCACATTTTGACAGACTAACTAAAAGATTAGTTAATTTCTGTGAGGTAGCTTACACTTAATTTCCTCTTTCCCACAATAATTGTGATTATCAGGTCTTGCGTAAGTAAGGTAGGATTTGAGTAGGTTATATTCTTCTAGTATGCTAGTTCCACATTTACTTACTTGTTTGGTTCCTCAGCATTAAGTTAAGCCAGTGTGTAATTATTTTTTTACAACACGGAAAGATTGCAACAAATCATGGTTCTCCAACATTCTAGGTCTTATATGGTTTTGAGTGATACTGAAATAATATAGACAGCTGAAATTCAGACTAATTTTTTTAGAAACAGGGAGACCTGATTTTTGTGAATAAGATGGGGAGAAACATTAATCATCAAATTGAGTGGCTTAAGAAGTAAGGGGAGAATGGGTGAGTTGTTTAGGAAAAAATGTGGTTTTTCCTTTCTTGTCATAAAGGAAAAAAAAACTACCAAAGATATTTTTTCTAAACAGGTTGAACTGGGAAAACTTTGGTTCTTATGGAATCATATTTTCAGAAACCTGCAAAATATTATTGCTATCAGAAATTAGTTTTTCCAAGAATAATAGTCTCAATACTGTTCACATACTAGTAAAGACTAGATTTTGTCATGAAAATAAGGAAGAAATTTTTTACGATGAGGGTGGTGAGGCACTGGCACAGGTTGCCCAGAGAAGTTGTGTTGCCCCATCCCTGGAAACATTCAAGGCCAGGTTGGACGGGGCTCCAACCCGCTCATTGCAGAGGGGTTGGACTAGACAACCTTTAAAGTTCCTTTTTAACACAAACCATTCAATGATTCTATGATAAATAATAATTAAATGTGTTCTGAAAGCATCACATTCTCTAAAATTTCATGAAAGGCAGCAAGTTAAAATGGGCCAGTTTCTAAATGTAGTTGATCAAAATAAATGCATTCATAACAGATTCCATAGCTGTTATTTTAAAAGTTCTATGGAATCAAATTTAAATTCTATGGAATCAAATTTATTTTAGTGAGCCTTAAAAAGTTGTTAAAATCTAAATACAATAAAATCCATATTTTCACTATATCCTTAGCCATTTTCTGTTAGTTCTTTATAAAAATAAACACAAAAAGGTTGCTGTTGCTGAGAATCTGGAGCTTGTGTTTTGGCCTGTTTGCCTGTGAAATCTATGGCATTGTACTCTCTCCTTCCCCCATCCTTTACTTACTTTCTTTTTTCCTTTCCTTTTCTTGAGCAATCAGAAATGGATTTCTATCATGCTGAGGTTGTTTACATGTCAAAATTTTCCTGTTCTTCACTGAAACATTATGAAGTAGAAACTGTTAGAAGTGAGGACGAAAGTTAAATAAACAAACAAACAAGAAATCTGCCCCATTTCAGTATAGCCAGACAATAACATTCCCATCGAAAAGCAAGATTTAAACTACTAGAACAGTTAAGAATTCTGTGTATGAATTCTGTCTTTTCCTTGGAAAGCTGCTGACAAAACATTTAACATCACAGCTACAAATAAAAAGGGCTCTGAAACTGCTCACGAATTTTAGGGGTGGGTCCCCTACTTTGTTCTGCTCTGTTCCACTTCCACTGTTTATGCAACAAAATGTGATCAATAAGTCAGGTGAACCCAATGGAGAGATGTAGCAGTGTCAAACAGCCAGAGGCAGCAAAGCTGTACCTGGTTGTGACTCCGTCAGTGTCACCTGCGAGATACAGGGATATTTCTGGGCAGTTGTGGGAGGGGTAGCATGAAAAGTAAATGGTAGATATAATTCTGCTCTGGAATTTCTCTGACCAGCAGATTTTGTTGGAGTTGCTCTATATATCTCCAGGTTCTACTGATGTTACAGACTGGGCTTGCAGAGTCTGGCTGAAGGACCAGTTTCCCTGCCTTCTTCAGTGACCTTCATGCACTACAGAAAATCTTTTAAGCATTGTATGAAATTGATTGATGAAGAGATTACCAAAAATGTAAACTTAGTAGAGCAGGAAACCCAAAAAAAGCAGTTGTTCAGAGAATATGCATGCGTAAGCATGGTATTAGTGCAGATCCACCCTTTTGATTTTGTACTTTCACTTTTGCAGCCAGACAAACTGAGCTTTACACCCATCAGATATTTAAAATCACCACCACCTCTGTCTTTCTGTCTAATGTTAAACTACTCAGATCTGTTGTTGTTTGCATTCCTTCTGTAGGTGAACGGTATTGATCTTCGAGGTGCTACCCACGAGCAGGCCGCGGCTGCGCTAAAAGGAGCAGGGCAGACGGTAACAATCATAGCACAATACCAGCCGGAGGGTAAGCAAAATAATACACTTAAAGACATATGGTAGAAGATAAGTGCTTTAAAGCCGGCCATTTAACAGGATGGGGCTGCTGTAGATAGTGCTTTTCCCAGCTATCATCAGAAGTCATCTGGAGTGAAAATTCAAGTGGCAATTCTGTCCCACAGAAGTGGCTGCATTTCTATCACAGACGTTGCTTTTAGAAGTATTTTACACAACTATAAGAACTAACTTTAAATGTGCATATAATAAGGCAGTAATCAACACATAATCAATTATTTTAATTCCTTGTTGCTTATTTTACGTTCTTTTCTATTCTCCTTCTGGAGACAGCACAAAAGATAAGCTAAAAATTAATAGAAATGGCAGGAAGATCTGAAGTTTCTACACAGTCATATCAGATTTAAGCAAAGATAAGCGCTTCCTGCCAAATGCATAGAGCCTCCCATTATTACTTTTGGACAGTGGTGTCCTTGCACCCCCAGGGCAATTAACAAGTACTTCATGCAGAAAATGACGGCTTTCTAAATAAAAGCATCAACAGGAAATTCAGAAAAATGGAAGACATTTAGGGTGGGATGTATCCCATCTAGCTTTTGGCGTCCTGATATTTAGCTGTCTAGAGTTTAAGCTAGTTTCACTGGGAAGAAGTAGGCACGGATTGATTTTATGAATCCAGAGATAAGTGGCAGAACTTCTCATTGTCCATGAGCTGCAACCCAAACAACTATCTGAGGCTCTCATGGAATTCATGAAAGGAATATTGCTTTCTGATAGGAAGTAAAGATGGTTTTCCGTCTTCCCAGGTGAATTCAGCAACAACAGGTGTCTGTGAAGACTTGCTGGCACCATTTTATCAGTTTTCAGTAAACAGTTCTAGCTCAATTCACAAGTCCTGCTATCACCTGTCAACACAAGTTGTTGATTCTGCCTGATTGTGCGCAGCCTAGGACACATGTAGGTGTCAGGTGAAACAGTACGACTCTAATAACAATTTTTTTCAGAGACACGGAGGGCAGGTGAATTAGTACTGCCAGAGTTTACCCAGCATGACACCTTCTTGTGTTCTTCTGGATCCCGATGACAGCACACAAAGGGAAAAACAACTGGGATTTTAGTCAAACTTACAGCTGTGCTTCAGATCTGATATCCATTTATTGGTTTATCTGCACCTGAGTCACCAAGCAGAGTAAATTAGGCCATACTAAGAAATGTGCAGATGAGAGCAAATGAAATTGCAAGTGTCTATCTCTAGTTAAATAAATGGAACATATTAATATAAAAATTCATAAGTAATAATAAGAGTTATTCCAAAGCAAAAGTATTGAAAAGCAATTCCATTACAGATAGCTATCCACATCGGATTCAGAATAAAACCATGTTCTCATTAGTTCCAGCAGTCTTGTTTGCTGCCTGGTGATTTGATACTGCAATTATCACCATGGTGTCTGAGTACTTGTAGCAATCACTGGCATTTCAGGCTTGTTTTATGCTATTGTTAATACATGGAAAAATACATCACTTGACAGATTTTTTCCTATTATATTTGAACACATTTTTGACATTATATTTGACATACTTCTCCCTTGTATTTTACCAGGTCTGAAACATGTCAAATTCAGTCTTGGTGAAACGCAATTCAAATGATGCTGATAAAATCCATCACGTGTTATGCTACACATTTAGTCTGTTTTTCCAATAACAGTGCTCCATTCACCAGGAACCCTGTTGAGGGCAGACTAGTCCTGCCTGTGTGACTTGTCAGTGAAGCACAGCCAGTTCTCCGTTTCACCCAAATCTTTCAGTACACACTGAAAATAATGGAGCTGGTGAAGAACAGGGCCCAAAATTTAGCCTTTTTATAGGAAATGATTGAATTTTTTAAGGTAGTGAGGGCATTCAGTAGTTGTCCAGCATGTGTTGTCTTACGGCTGAAGTATTTTGTTTTAATCTGAGATGTTGGTTAATGCAAACTCTGTAAACATTGATATGAAATGAAGTATTTCTTTCTTTCTCTAGCAGCAAAGAAAGATGAAACAGGTTTAAAACAGTTGTTTAAATAACCTTCCCAGAGAATTATTTAAGGATTTACAGGTCACACAGAAAGACAAACAGACTCTATATCAGCATAAATATCTATTTTATTCTAAAGAACCTTCACAACTTTTTTTGTCTTTTCTGTGTAATTTAAACCTGTTCTATTTACCATATCTCATCTCGATGCATATATTGGAACACAGTCATAAAAATACAGTCTTAAAACTGTACAGCTGTGCTTCCTTCAGGAGTTCCTCACTTTAAAATGCTTCCAAAACTAGTAAAGTGCATAAGCAAAGTAGGCTTGTGGCTTGATTTTTCCATTTTCATACTGGAAGCTCTGAACTGGTGTTACTACAACCTCAGGCTTTTTTTGGAGATCCAAGAACAGCCGCTGCAAATGTTAACCAATACTTTTTTGATCTTTTTAAGTTTAAGACTTTAGATGTTATTCCACACAAAACATTCAATGAAACCTTTAGTGATTGATATTTCAGGTATTAAGTGATGATGATATAAGTACCAGTCAATACTATAAACCAGCTGATAACTAGCAATTAAAATTTTTGGTAGAAAAAGCTTACATTCCAATAGTTTATTTTTTATGCAGTAGAAAAAAGCTTACAGAACACTTACCTTGGCAGTAACATCATGTCTGCAGACTAAATATACTTTACTGTGGGGAAAAATATTAGGTGAATACTACAGAAGCAGCTTTCAAAGTTTAAATTTGCCTTTCCTTGTTTCAGTCAAAAGTTCATCTAAGCCTCACATGAACTCCTCTCACAGTTGTGTGTATGTATTTGGCAGCAAATCTCATGGGGATGGCAACTTCTGAAAAAAAAGATCTAGTGCTTGCCATTGACTTGAATAGCTTCTCCTCTTGACATTATGGCACTTTGTTTTTTTCATCCTGTCTGGAATAAACAAATGCAGAGAGTCTCTCAGATAAAATAGAATAGCATTCACAAAAATTTTTGAATGCTGACAGACTTCTGGTTGGTGATGGCGTTTATCTGAACCATGCTGCCTGTCCCTCAGATGAAAGTGGTCTTGGAAATAGGAGAAAAATCTGTAGAAGAGCACAGATAAAATAAACAAAGGCAGAATGAAAGATACAAGCAGTGATTTCATGAGAAAGAGCTGAATGGAAATACAAGGAATAGTATGTAGAATGGAGAGCAACTCAGATCTTCCTGTCTCCAATCCCTGTTTTCCTCACCTACACTCACCACCTCTATTTCCCTTGTTTCTCTGAGAAATAGAAGGGAAATTAAGAAGTATGGAAATCCACACAGAAATGCAAACTCTGTGAAAAAAAAAAAAAGAGGAAATATTATTAGGAGCAAAAGGAAAAAAGATCACAGAGATTAGAAAATCAGAGCTCAACAGTAAGACTGTATGTTTATAGTCATAACTGAGGTTTTGACTTATTCCTCACTTTTATATTAGAAACTGAAAATAAGCTGAATACTGTATCTAATGTACACATGTATTGTGTAAATGGAGGTCAAAGAATATTAAGCATCAGGATCTCCAACAACCTTGTGTGTGTAGTTCACACAGACGTTTATACTTGTGTTCAAAGTCCACTAGCCATCCTGCAGGCTTCAGAAAGATGACTTTTTATATTCATGTGCTGCTCACATCTTCAGCACATCATTGACATGAAATTAAAGAGAATTTAAGGACCAAAACCTACTTTGAACAAAATTACAAGAGAAACCAATCACATTTACTTAGCTTTGATCTTCAGTTTTTAATACCTCTCCTCCCAGCTTAGCAACTCTCAGATCTCTTTTAAAACATTGTATAAATATGGAGCTAGTGAGAAGGCCCTTCTCTTCTGCAAAATAAAAGCTTCAGCCTGGAAAATAATCTTAGGGTGAAACAGTGTATCCTTATTAAACAATTAAATAAAATTAAAATGGGGAATGTATACCACATAGAGAATCACTTTAGACACTTCCAGGTTTTCATGCTGGACATATTTTGATTTTAATGGCAACAGTTATAAATTACAGCCCAGTATGGAAAGAGTTAAGAAAAAGAAACAAACATTTTTTTTTTCAATGGAACTGAAAAACGTTTTGAAAGGAAGGTGAACTTTGGTCAAAACAGCAACAATTTTTCCTGAAGGACAGTGCTTGAGAATGGCTTAGACAGAAAAAGACTCCTTAATGAAACTGCTAAAACCTGTATTGCACTTTTTAGTCTCAAATGCTCATGTTCCTTCCCCCTGCAGCAGTGTGAAAGGGTAGAACTTAGCCCTAAGATTTTTGCAAAATATCCAGTGTCAGCAGGCTGCGTCGTGCTGCATTGCAGTGTCTCTGCAGCTATTCCCTCACAACAGTTCCCTGGAAAACTGTTAAACCACGCTGAAGTTTCAGGTGCTTTAAATCTTTCAAGCGAGCCAATTAACATGCTTTCTTAACAGCTTGAATATAGGGAAAACATTCATTGATTACAGTTTGATTAGACCAGCCAAGAGTGAAGAGGTCAAAAAGTTGTTACAGAGTGAGAATTTCTGCTTTATCACCTCTTGAATTAGCTGTTAGCTGCTCGCGTGGTGACTGCACTCTGCACCTGCTGAGCGTTGAGGAGCTGAGTTTAGTAAGAGAGAGAGTATCAGACAGAGAGACACTGTGATAAGCAGCGTCTTTCTTTGCAGACATTAGCTAAGGAAATTATTGGAGAGCTGCTCCTACAGTTACAAGTATGTCATGGCAGCTGTGGTAATAAATTCGCTTTTTAGTTCTTTTGTTCCAAATCTGGGAGGCTCGCACGGTGCATTGTAATAGATCCAACTTTCATAAAGCAGCATCAGCCTTTACAAAATAAACTCCTT
This sequence comes from Eurypyga helias, assembly GCF_000690775.1. NCBI lineage: Eukaryota > Metazoa > Chordata > Aves > Eurypygiformes > Eurypygidae > Eurypyga > Eurypyga helias. Next base: position 651 of record NW_010238051.1, on the reverse strand, counting down.
GGCTTACACATTTGTCTGACTTACTGATGCATGAGATCTGCTCTTTTCAAAATATCAGAGTAAAAATCCCAGCATCAATTTAGGGGCCTCTCCCTGAACGGTCATGGATAGTTTTTACCTCTTTCCCCCATTTCATTCCCTGTTCTTTCCTCAAAATACAAGCACTTGTTTCCTGTTTTGGTACACCAGTCACATATATTCCTGATTCAGGTGTTTAACTTTTCTAGATGCTACAAGAATAAGGTACATACAAAATATATGGGAAGAATAAATACTTGTGTCTATTCATCTTTGTCTATGTCACTGCTGTACTTTGAAATGTGAATACTCCTGTTAAAGGCCCCTTTTCCCATCTGTTGAAAATCAATATAGCTTAATTACTCAGATAAAGTTGCATTAGAGCAGTTGGCTTTCATCTGGAAGCCACTGTATCCAATTGCCAAAGAATGCAAGATATTAAAGTTGTATTTCATGCATGTGTATTAAAGAATATAACATAATCTTGGAATGGCCAAGCTGAATCTGACCAAAGGAGCATTTGCTGAGGATCCCATTTCCAACGGTGTCCAACACTTTAGGGAGAGAAGAAATAATATAATGAGGAGGGTAGGTATTTTGATAGTACATTAAAAATATTCTATATATATTTTT